>NC_136006.1:6885178-6915178 GCF_048128805.1 Centroberyx gerrardi | reverse complement strand
CTCCCTCTGTCCTTCCCCTCTTCTCCTTTCCCCCACTCTCTTAGTATTTCCCCTCTTATTTCCCTTCCTTTCCTTTCTGTATTAAAGGAATAATCCACACTAAAAACACTAACACAAAACACAAAAAAACTAGCTATTGGCGATGTACCTTGCATTTCTGGGCCCATTTTCCTGTGGATAACCGGCCAAATGTCGACATGACGTCTCGTTGGGATATTTCCAGCAGCTACAATGGAGTTTGGTAGCAGAAAATGTTCCAGCGATCTAAAACATCAGCGGTAAACGTCAGGTTTTGGTGTCAGTTCCTCAGAATCAAAGAGCGAGGGCTTCTTTCTAGAGCCGCCATTTTGCACCAAGAGACGTTCAACAATCATACAGGGAGAAATCCATCGTAGAAGAGGAAGAGAGATCAATTTCTCCACTACAGTGGACAGTAGACAGTGGCCTCAATAGACCAGAATGCAATGCATCTACAAAACATGTTGAGTTTTTGTGACAAAAGTTTTGAGTAAGTGGCACGGCTGCAATCACAGACAAGCCCCATTCATAAACTAGTTGACTAGATAGCTATATGTAATATGCCGCTACGCCCGCTTTTGATTGAAGTTCACACTCCTTGTCAACAGCATTCTGGGAAACGTAGGAAATCATTAACTCAAGTAAAAGTACACAAGGCACTTTGAAGGAAAGAGGGTACACCAAAAAGAACTTAATCAAAATGACTCCTGGAATGCACTGAGCATCACAAATTGATGATATCTAACCATGTAAGAGTATCCGAGGCTGCATTCTTCCCTTTCGAAAAGCACAGGAAGAAAGAGAGAGAAACAGAGAGAAATGGGGGAGAGAGCAGACTAATGCTGTGTTCACGTCATATTGGATTTACTGTGAATACGAGCTGCCGACTGGGGAAAACCGCTGACGTCAGCCTCCTATGGTAATTACAAGCAGAACATTTTGGAAACTTTTTGTGGTCCCACTTGGTGTTATGAATTGCAAAAGTGTGTCAACACAGCTGGCAAACATGGCAGCGAATCCACCAGTGTCAGCAGTCCAAGTCAGTAAAAATAAAAAGTTATATTCACAGTTATACAATCAGCTTTACTCACGAACAGTGAGCAATATCTGCTTTATGGTTGATTTTTAACTCGTTAACGACAACAACTGACCTTACGATCCCCATCTCAGATGTGGTTCGTCCAAATGAGTTAAACACACAAACGCTTCAAAGTGGTAGCAATGAGATATCATCCCATTCTCTGCCTTTTCCTGATATGATGTGAACGCAACATGAGAACAGGAACATTGTCAGAGAGAGATAACGGGGTAGATTAAGAGGAGAGAGAGAGGGAAGAGACAAAAGGGATGCTGTACTGTAAGGAGAAGGCAAAGAGAGGGAAAGAGAAAGAAAAGGCAGGAGTGGAGAGTAAGGGGAGAGAGAGAAAGAGAGTCCAAAGAGAGAGATGGGGGGAGATAGTAGTCTAAGAGGGAGAGAGCATGAGGGAAGGGAACAAATTCCGGTCAAACACAGCTGCGACCCGGCAAAACCTTTAATTGGCCGGCTGGTCCCTCCTTGCCAGAACTCGATTACCATGCGCAGCAAATTGCAGATGATTGAATAGGTAAGGCATACGGACGAGCCAGCTGGTTTTGAGGGACTTCCGATCAATTTCCTCGACCTAAAACCCCATTCCCCAACCTCCACTCTGACATTTACATTTTAGGCATTCAGCTGACGCTCTTATGCAGAGTGGCTTACAATCACTGAGCAGGTAGGGGGTTCAGTGCGTTGCTCAAGGACACTTGGACAGGACGCCTGGCTGCTGAGGGGATCAAACCAGTGACCCTTGAGTTAAAGGATGGCCATGCTGACCTCCATCCCGCCCCGATGCCCTTTTCCTTTGGACTTCCTCCAAAACTCCACCGTGACTGAATCCTCATTACCCCTTTTGCCCTCGGCCAATCCGTCCATTTTAGGTTCCTTGAGCTTTAGGTCCTCAATCAAGAAAGCTATTGTTCTGCTCCCACCTGACTGCTGGAGATAGTGTACCGGGGGGAAACCAACTTGAGACACTTAAAGCACTCCCTAATGGAGACGTTGAGTGACTTTTCTCTATTGTTGCCGGCTTGTCGGATTAAATGAAGCTAAACGATTAGGGCTCATGCATATTGCTCTATAATTGCGGTGCGTATTGTTAAAGCTGCAATTGTCCAATCTAAATCAACTGCCATATGACTTCAAAGATGAATAAACAAGCCGACTAAGAGAGGCTTTCTGCGCGGCAGAAAGGGACGCACTTAGTGTAGTGGAGTTAATAAGTGTTGGTTTGTGAGGCAAAGTTATCATTTTAAGAGAATATTTTTTTGTTTCCCAAGTAGAGTTCCTCAGTTCCCAACAATACAAGACTGTGGCTGTACAGTCGGCCAGCACACAGGTGAATACGTATCCTTTCCACTGCAAAAAAAGTTATTGTAAATATGAATGTGTTCTTCATCAGTTAATAAGTGGAGGTAAAGACAGTAGAAAGCAATCATGTTTTTGTGGATTTTTGCTTGGTCACAAACACAGTTGATGCACACCTGCCCACTTCTCTGTTATCTGTTGCTCCGGTAGAGATGATAACCGAAATTCTTAGATGTTACATCTTAGAAGAAAGCGATTCACTTAAAAAAGATTTCAGCAATGTGACTATTTTGTTGTCAAAATCTGCTTTGTTCGTGTTCGTTTATGTGCTAGAAGTGTGATTTTGAGACTTGTTCCTCCATACAATGGCAGTGAATGGAGAGAGAAAAAAACACAATCCTCCAATCTTCTCTACCGGAGCAACAGATAACAGAGAATCGCTGATTTCGGGGTTACATCATGTCCAGGAAGCTACACAACCCAAGGTGCTACCAAAGTTCAACATCACTTTAAAGATGCTGTGGCATTTTTATTCCTTGTTCTCAGCGTCTTTGTTCTACACATCAGTTCATCTGCAACCTGGCAGCATCAAACTATCCGTCCTATATGTCAAAAACATCGCAGAATGCCCCACAAGACGAATCCACCTCAAGGTCACTTGAACTTCAAGAGCTGACGAGCGAATTCCTCAGCGCCAGGTTATGATTGACAGCTCGTATAATTCTATCCCCAACCCCATTAAAACACCATAAGTCGTTTTCGTTGAGTGTATATGGAGGAGGTGAACAGCGGGAGCGGGAGCAGGAGGAACCTGTCATCTGAGACGGTTGACTCTGGGGACTTGAAAAGGTGCTGCGCAGCATGGACAGCCTCTCCCGACCGTCTAATCAGTGAGGAATTCAGGGAAGAGAGGTGGGAAAGCGGTGCCTTATCCGAGCACTCAGCTAGGTGTCACACGTCTTCCATAGTTTCCCTGTGCTTCCACACTCTTCCGAGACCCGGACAATCTGGTTTACATTAAAGCAGCCGGTAAAACGGAAAGACGGAAAGAGGTTTATGTGCTGTGTGTGTGTGTGCGTCTACCAGCATTTGTGTATACACATACTTCCAGACGGAGAGAGACCAAGAGAGAGAGAGAGGTGAGAAGTGTGTTTTCCAGTAACATGTCCAGCTGTACAGTTAGGTCGAATGGGAAGTATGTGTTTTAAAACCCCCAGCGCATATTTGTCTCTAAATCCCAGCTGAAGGTAATTGTGTAATTCCACATGATAAATGTCCTGGAATACATGCATGCATTATGAATGTGTGTAGTCGTGGCTGTCAAGCGTGTGTGTGTGTGTGTGTGTGTATGTGATTTTGTGTTATCACAGCATGTGTTTGTGTGTGTGTGTGTGGGCGGCGTTCCAAGCCACCAAAGGTATTTTCCTTTCCTCGCATGTTTTACAGCCAGTTTGCTGATGCCGTATCGCAACATGCAGCTACCTAGCTTATTTCCTGCTAAAGGCGCCTTTGGCAGAGATTTAGTGAAGACTGTTTTGAACATTAGTTTTCTCTCAGTGAGTCAAAGGCTGGAGGTTTGATGTGGTCTCAGTCTGTGAATCTTTTTTTATTTATTTTTTTATTTACCTAGATCTATGAAAAAAAGGAAAATTTTGAAAATTTTGAAAAATCTCGGCTGGTCTTACTTTTTCATTCATACACTTACACACATTCACACCTGGGAGCTGCCCAGTACAACCAGTCTACTGGTGTAGTTGCTCCACTGAAGCAAGATGGGGTTGAGTGCCTTGCTCAGGAGCACCCTGGCGGTATTTGTTGCATAGAGGGGAGGGAGTCAGTCTAAAGTGGCTGGATATTTGTTGTGGTTATGATAACAATTTAGCCATATAAGGTGGTTTTTGTGTGGCTTAAAAAAAAACTTTTGAAGGAGAATATAGGGAATGAAAATGTGAAAATGACCATTTCTGTTTAAAATAAGATAGATTCTTTGTTGTCCTCTTGGAGGAAGTTGAACAACATCCAGCAAATACAGAGACATAGGGGACACAGAACCAGTCACAAAAAAAGCCCAGAAAAAAACAGAAAGCATAGAACAAGAAACAGTCAAAAGAGCATAGGTCCATTTTTATAGTCTATGAAAAGAGAGGGAAATAAGAAAAATATTGCATAGAGGGAGATCTGGGGGCAAATCTGGACACTGAACATGGAGACGTCTGGTCATCCTGAGTTAGTCGTTGACTTTCCTCATCCAGAGTCTTCCTGCAAGTTCAGGAATTCAAACTGGCAACCTTCATACTCACAAGCCTCCATCTCTGACCTCTAGGCTCCTGCTTCCCCTTGACTGGTGGTGAAAGAGATAAGGACTTCCGTTCAGAGAACCATCACACTTCCACACTTCCACACTTAGCGTGCTTCATTTTACAGGAATCCAGGCATTACGTCCACAGCATGCTTCACTGTTTAGTTGTGATACCTGCAATCAGTACAATTAACATAAGAACAAAAATCAGCACCTAATAAATCACAACAGCGAAATTCAAAGAGAAATCGATCGCAGCAATAAAATAAAAAGCGAAACGTCAAATAGAAAAGTAAACAAGCGCTGAGCCAGCATACATGGATGTATGGAGTTACTGAGAGTGAGAGACAGCGAGACACAAACAGCAACACTCTCCTGACAGAGTCTACTAATTCTTATAAGCCCGGGGCTGTAGACTGCACACACACACACACACACACACACACACACACACACAGCTGGGATACACCACTGGAATACCTAGTGACAAAACTGATGGCTTCCCCTCCATCCTCTCACACACAAATACTCTTCTGTGCACACAAACATCCACAGAGACAAATATCCACACATGAACGGATGTGTGTGTGTGTGTGTGTGTGTGTGTCTGTGTGTGTGCACTAAACCCTGCCACACACACTGTATGTCAGAATGTGTCATTTTCAATGATAGCACATGAGTTTATATGCAAATCAGAATCAAAATTCCTTTCATTTGCTGAGTACAACTAAAGATAATGAATAATAATAATAAAAATAATAATGAAAACTTTTTTATTATCCTAACACCATTCATGCAACTCTTTACATAAAAGAAATGGATTAAAAACAAATACAAGCAAAAGCAAAATCTTCAAACAAAATAAAAAAAACAAGCAAAAGCAAGACAGAATTTGTGTAGTTACATGACAAAAAAAGAAAATAATAAAAATAGATAAGGATAATACTCAAATACTCAATATAGTATAGGAACGAGCCTATATGATTTACCATATTCCAGCATAGGAATGACCGTCTATGCCTATATGACTTATCAATTGACTAATCGATGCTGACACGTTACGAGACAGTTACACACTACAGGATTGGCACAGAAGAAGAAGAATTGTTCCAGTAGAGCAGCGTTGGCGCATAACACCGGTGAGGTGAGTAGCGAGTGTCCAGCAGTAAATATCAGAGTCAATAATCCCATCAGTGTATACATTCATCACTGTACACATTGTAAAGCGCACACCTTCACCCCCGGCTCATCCCCACCTCTAGACACGGAGTAATTAGAGAATTATGAGGGGCCGAGGTGACAGTGACCTCATTACGGTGAGGGAGATCAAACTAACGACCCGTGACTGATGAAGGCCTCCGTGTCTCCGCACCGAGGGAATAGCGCTGTCCCCCGGGTGGTCATTTACACCCAGAGAGAGAGAGACGGGCAGAGAGAGAGAGAGAGAGAGAGAGAGGAATATCTCCAGATATACCGTCTACAGATGACAGTATCCATGTCGCACAGATGAATACCGGCCAAAAAATGCATGGAAGTAACATGGAAGTCGATAATTGTCACCTCTCAATAGGAGTTTGGCTCTCAAAAATGAATGGATGTGAGAAAATTACATATATTTTAAAGGGATAGACAACTAAAATATGCAGTTTCTCATTAAAATGTTTTTTTGTAGTCGTTGCTGGGTGTAAAAAACAAATCCAAACTGCGAGAATCTGAAGTCATTTCTACGCTGAGATTAAAAACGGCGGCGGGATTAAAAACTACTGCGGGATTAAAAACTACTGCGGGATTAAAAAGTACTTTCACACGTCAGAGTGGGAAATCCAATCAGAAGACAACCTCAACACGCCGGCCGCTCTCTCTCCAGTCGAGAGTGAAGCTCGCTCGACCGAGGTTCTTGGTGGATGATGAACACAGAACGCAAGAGTGACACTAAATAAGAAAATGAACATTTTTAACCGGGTTGACCGTCCCTGTGAGGAAGAAATATGACTACTTTCTGAAAATTTGGCAGCCTCACATAGACTACACTGAAACCTTTGCCTTTGCCAACAATGGAAAGGTGCAATACAGATATGATGCAATACAGAAGTGATTCTGTCCAGATTATCTCTCATGAAATTGGTCCAAATGTCTCTACTTTTTGTTTTTTCATTACTATGTTTGCTTATAAGTTTGTATGTTCTGAAAAACGAAAAATAAAATATTAAAAAAAAGATAAACTCTGCCCATATGATGCTAAAACATGCAAGACCTCCATTTATTTATCCAAACTGGTTCCGTTTTAGATGTTTTATCCACTCATTAAAAACTTGAAATCAAGCACATAGAAGCTGAAATTGATATACATCATTGATATGGGTATTTTGTATATTTTTAGCAACAATAAGTTAATGTGTGTCTGGGCACAAAAAAAAGTGCTCTTACATTGAGTTGCATAGCCTAATATTCATACAGTAAAAGTGATTATTTCTTTAGGGAATCGTTACTTTAGTGATAGTTAGCTCTGTGTAGGAAAAATGAGATTGCAAAAGCTATACCGCCATAACATAAACGTAATTAAAAGTAATTAAAAGTACAATTGAAACCAAAATAAATATGGAAAAGAAAAAAAATTTCAGAAGGTGACCATGGAGAGATGGGACTGTCTGGTAAATGTAGACAGACGGTTTCTCTTTGGAGAGACGGACGACTAAAAAACGCACTGCTGAGTCGCTCCTGGCGTAAACTGGGCATTAAATTTATACCAGTCTCTTTATTCATTTCAGTATATCACAATTATCACGTCTTACCATTTTACTGTTGAGAGTTGAATGTATATATGACATAGCTCAGAACAGGCTGACAAAAATGCAGAATAGATGGTTCATCAACAATTTAAAAGTGTGTGACTTGGCTATAAGATGCGAGTGTGTGTCCCACTGTGTGTGTGTGTGTGTTTACGCCTTCCAGCTCCGTCTCTGTGTATCCTTCCTTCCTGACAGGTAACGAGCTCAAGGCTAAACTGCATCTTCCCCATCTTCCAAATTTTCTCATTTATTCGTCCTTTCTCCTTTTGAATCCCACGTGTCTCCTGATCATCCGCCCTCTTCTCTCATCATTACCTTCCCACACTCTTGACAAAAAAAAAATCAGCTAAGCCTTCATTTTCTCCTTGTTGTCTTCCTCCGTCTCACCACCTGTCGGGAGTGTTAGATGTCTGACCCGGACGATAGTTAGGCGAGGGTGACGCACGCTTTCGGAGGAGGCTGAAACGAAAAAGAAAAGCCTCTCGCCTCAGGCCGCTCGTCTCTCTCCCACCCCGGAGACGCGGAGCCCGAACACCTACTGCGGACTAAGACATCGGATTAAGACGCCCCCTAATATCCGCTGGATGCTTAGTGCTCTGTGCGAGGTGATTAGGCGCCCGAGCTTTGGCTCTGCCTGCGGCTGATGAGGAAGAGATCTGTTGTGTCCTTCCTGAATATGAGCTGAGAGGAGAGAGAGACGTCACACAGTCTGCATGTGCAGTATGTCCATTCTGACATGTTGTGAACAGTCAACAAGTTTGTAGTTGCAAAGTCAATCCATGTGGAATGCAATTGATTTATATTACTTAAGAGGGCACAAGCTCAATTGTCTTTAAATTACATTAAAATCAAATTCATGGTTTAACTTGTACATTTTTGATTATGAATTGCATTTTAAAATACTGTATTTGTATCTGATTCTTGCTCTCTTACTTATTATCCATGAACTTTAGTTTGTCTTGTTTTGTTTGTGTGTGTTGTTGTTTGTTTTGTTCAGTCTGTTTTGTGGTGTTATCTTGTGTTATGGACGTATGTTTTTATGAGCGCACTACAGCAAATTCCAAGCAACTGTCCAGTTGATGAGGCAATAAAGTAAAGTAAGCAGTAGTTTTTTTTTTTTTTTTAATTTACAACAAATAAATAAGATATATTAAATATTATCAGTCTGTCTGTCTGTGACCCTGTGTGCACACGCCTCAATCCACAGGTTTGACTGAAGTTTGCTTTTCAATGTTCGTGACATTTTGGGGCGTAAACCACCAGCTGTGGGCGTGGCCAGCAGTGAGCTGGCTGTGGCTATCAAGGTGAGGCTAGCAGCCACAGAGCAGTTGCCTGGGTCCAGACCTTTGAGTTGACTGCTTCTGGTCTGGCATCGTGACATGAAACAGCAGTTTCTCTCGGTTGAAAAATGATCGGTCCAATGAGCGCCGGGGGGGGGGACTAACGATTAGCCAATCAGCGCCACGGGCGGGACTAACGCTGTTGTCAAGCTGTTGTCAAGCGTTGTCAAGCTGTGCGCCGGAACCAAGGAGGAGTAATAACAACAATGGCGACCGCTGTAGACAAGGTAGACGCTGCTATCGAGGCTGTTCTAAATCAATTAAAAGTACCAATTACTTTGAAATCCGAACAGCACTCTGCTTTGAAGGCATATATTCAAAGGGGAGATGTTTTTTTTCGCATCGGTGTCGACTTAAAATGACGTTAGATTCAGGCGGATACGTTGGTCTCTAGTGATTGGTTAGGGAAAATCGAATCCCCCTCCCCCACGGACATCAGTTAGAGTGGAGGCAATGTCAGACTGAAGATGGAAATGGAGTGTAACGAGTTGATAGTTCTGTCTGATATCAGGCAAACAGAGCAGGGAAGTCACACCAACAACAACAACAACAATGGTGGACAGCTGTAAGAAAAGAAAAAACAGCAAAGCTAAATGTGCAGCAGACAAAACCCGTTCAAAAACAATGTGTTTTAAACAATGTTATCTCAGTGTCAGGATTGATGCCGTTTCAAGGTAAACAGCTGATCAAGATGAGTGACAAGTGCTGGAGCTTGAACTTGACCAATTGAGGCGGAGGGGGGCGGGGCTTCCTGCCTCAAGGCGAAAAGCTGCATATTGTAGCTTTAATTCCGAACGCATAACACCTCTGAAAAGATTTGAAAACTTTTGAGGGCTTCCCATGCTGAAGCTACTGGTGATGCAAAATGAAAAATATGAATTTTGTAATGTACCGATGGCCAAAGTATGGTTTAAATTATTGACAATCCTAAGATAGGGGTAGAATAATTAAGGAACTCCACTCACTTTAGATGGTTCAATGTGGGGGAAATACATTTGGCAAAGGAAAAGAGAGAAGAGAAAAGTAGGTTGCGGGGGAGAGACGGAGGTATAGCTGTGGGAGGAAGAAAAAGGGACGTGGGGAGAGAGGGAGAAAGGAAGAGGTAACAGTAAAGGCAACACAAAAATGAAAGGAGAAACTTTCCAGCAGTCCCCAAAACACAAATGTCAAGGCACAAAACAAGCAGATACAACACACCTCATCACATTCAAAGAGAAAGAGGGAAATGGAGACGGAGATAGAAAAGGTTCCAGGTGGGAAATATTCCACAACACAGGATTCAGAGCACAAAGCCTCACCGGCGCTGGAAACAGAGAGGGAGAACAGGAGATCTGTCAAAGTAAGCAAAAGAGCGGAGGGCCTACAAACCGAACGAGAGAACTGAAACTACAGAAACCTGAGAAACAGAGTCTGAAGTACGAGTGATTTCTGGGACTCCAGAGATGATTATGTGAAACGTACAAAAACACACGCTCGCCCAGAGCTTGGGTGCCAAAAACAGCAGACCGGATTGGGAAGGTATTGAAGGCAAAGTGTTTCTGCACTTACTCTTAATAAGGCAATATCCACTTCTCTACAGTATGGCCACTAGATCAAGAGAAATACAAGTGAGGCGAATGGTACTGTAGGCACAGATGTGGGTGTTTTTGATCGTGTGTGCATGCATTTTTCTGCAGATTTTTTTTTATGTCCAAATATGTAAAGGCTGCAGATTTTTTCGCAATGTAGTTCTCACACAAATGTATTTTTATTACAATTCCTTAAATAAGATTGTGCAGTCAGTCAAGTGGGAAAAAGAGAGACCTCTAATGTCTGCACCTGTAATAAGAGCGTCAGTGTCTCTGCCTCTACAAATATAGGCCAAGAAACATTAAGTGACACAGAGGGATCTTGTATGTTCAGAGTGGGAAATTCTGCTTTTGCTTGCTCCAGAGGTCAGAGGTCAGGGGCAGCTACTGAACCTTGAGCTGGAAGGGAAGTAAGCATTTGTCTTGCTCAAGGACACTTCACATAGTAGCACAGCTGCTATTTCTGTACCCTCTGCTCATCCAGGAACACTTGATCTCTGAAAAACTGCACGGCGGTTTTCTATCTTTTGTGTTTATTCGTGACAAATATGAGGCTTGACGGCATTGGTGATTGAAAGGACACATTTCCTTAGGTTTAAGTTTAGATCAGCTGATTTATATGGGCTAAAGAAGCTACATGTAGCAGCATTAAATAGATGGTGATACCCCTGAAAGGTTTGGCTCCATTTGCGCGGGAAGAAGAGCGCCCTCTTCCTGTTTCGTGCCGTAAAGCAACATCCATCTGCGCTGTAAAGGAAAAGCATCAGGTTTCCATGTGAAAGCTGACACAGTGGCACACAATGTAAAATGCAGCGTAGAGGCTGAAAAATATCCTCGTCGATTGTCTCTTTTGTTTATTGTACTAATGTCGCATAATTGTGGTAATGATTTGTTGATGTTAAAATGCTGCACGTAGCACCTTTGCAAAAGACCTTTTTCACAGCGGCCATTTTGACGTGTCATGGCAGGTAAACACAGGTTCATAAAACGGATAGTTCCGGTCCTTGATTATGATTGGCTGAGCTGCGTTCGAAGCTGTTTTAAAATACTCTATAAACACACACCTGTGACCGTATCACATCAGTATTACTGCGCCAAACAAATTGTCTGTGTCTGCGTCTGTGTGTTGCTTGGCAACCATTCTGCTAAATGTCGCTGAAGAACTACATTGCTTGGCGGAAGAATGATTATTTGTTATCAATAAATTATTGCATTTTTTTGTTGCTGTGTGTTTATTTTCTGAAACCTTGCCAGGTATATGTAGTAACCGTTTTATAAAACCAAAGGGGGTTTTAGGCACTCTGCTCTGCGTCGTGCCTAACAACGCCCCTTAGCTGTTCTAAAATCACTGTAAACCACGGCCTCGCGGGGCTTATTGCTTTAGTAACTAATAACATTAATGATGGTTCCATTCCATTTAGGTGTTCCAGTGCCATTCCAATGAGCCAGCATGCACAATACCAGGGCCTTGTATTGGCACTGGAACACCGAAATGGAATGGAACCATCATTAAAGTCGAGATGAAACCATTTCGAGAGTATCTAACTTCCGTATCGTGACGTATTTCCGAGTGAAACAGAAAGACAGGCGGGACATAACGTTGGGAGGAATTTGATTTGAACGTTGAAAAGTGGGCGTGTCATAACACCCGAAGACACACCGAAGTACCGTGCTGTTGCTAGCTAGCTAACTAATGAATCTTAGCCTCTTAGCTCTGTGCGCTAAAAGTTGAAGATTGATTGATGGGTGGATGTCATGATATTATTGGTTGAAATTAGTTACGGGCATGCTTACGTAAGCACACGGCATATTTTGTTTTACAGGAAGAAAACATGATTGAATTTTGATATAAGAATACAATGAAATTGATTTTTGGTATTTTTTTTGGCATATATTGTTAAATAGGTGCACAGTATGACCGGGGATGTGATCTAAAAGGGTTAAAAAGGCATTTTTCATTTCATCTCGTCTTTAATGTTATTAGTTACACCTGTGTTTACCTGCTATGACGTCAAAATGGCTGCTGTGAAAAAGGTCTATTGTATCCTTTGTGAAAGTTACAGATCTCATTCATGTTTTCAAAAGGATGTGAGGGGATTTGTGCAGTAAAAGTACAGCAATACTTGCTGAGAACCTGCCGAGTGACTCTTGTTAGCACAAAGTGTCAAAAACTCGTGAGGTTAGTGGCCTTTTGGAGGCACGAGGGAGGCGCTGCTGATATCCTTTGATACTGAAACATCACTTTAATGAAACGTCACTTAAAGTTAACACAATCAAAAGCAACAGATGGGGGAGGGAGACACCGGGTGTGATGTGGGAGCTGTTAGACTGGAGAGGGACACTGAGGGACTGAGCACACACACACACACACACACACACACACACACACACACACACACATTGAAGTACAGTGATACATGCCTGGAAACAACACAAACACACACACACTCACACACTTAAGTATACACATGCATGCACACACACAGCCAAGCAAACCCACATTCACAAGTATAGCCCATTCTTCCATAACCCTGAAGTCGTGACTGTGAGCCCGGGTCTCATGGTCAGGACCAGAGGATGATGATGGATGTCTGGCCCACATGAATGCAACAGTCGGGTTACATCGTAGGTGTTTAATTAGGTGGTTGCATTGTTTTCCAGAATGACCACAATTGTAGCCTGGGGGGGGGGGCGGGAGGCGGGCGGTAACGACACCACTGCCACGACTAACATGCTCTCATTTTGTGTTTTCTCACTCTTTTTTCCTTCATTTTTATTTTCCTTATTTCCCTTCTTCTCCCTCTCTGGTCCCCTGCCTCTCTCTCTCTCTCTCTCTCTCTCTCTCTCTCTCTCTCTCTCTCTCTCTCTTTCTCCCACCAACCTACATTTCGATCAGGTTTATAGGTGTGCGTTTCATTTTGATTTTCTCGACAGGTTGTGGGCGGCGTTTGTTCTCCTCGTTCGCAATTTCTTTCCCTCTCCTCTCGGCTCACTCTCTTCCGCATCTTTCGCTCTTTCTTCCCCATCTCTCTCTCTCTCTCTCTCACTCTGAGGTATGGGCCGACGCCGCTGAAATAAGCGAAATAAACACAGAAAAGAAGCGAACTTGCCCCGGGGGCTCTCATCGCCTTGCTTAACGAGAAAACTGAAAATGAACGAGGGCCTCATCAAAAATAAACGACAAATAAAACAAGCACTTGTTCTCCAACTGTAAACACAATCACGCCATCAGAATGATACATTTGTCTTCATCCATTTTAAATGAGAGTTGGAGGGGAGGAGAGCAGGGGAACAAAGAATGGGATAGGGGCTTTTGTTTTGTTTGTCTGGCTGAAAGAGTTGGGGTACAGTGAAAGTGGCAATGGAATTACAAAAGAGTAACACTGATCGTAATAAAAAACAACAACATTGATATAAAATAATAAAACTTTAAACCCTAATAAAACGTAATGAGAGCACAATAACTTTAATGATATGAAAGAGTACAAGACCGGACTTTTTATCTTGTGACATGACCTGTACTTTGGTGTGTGTGTGTGTGTGTGTGTGTGTGTGAGTGTGAGTGTGTTTGCATGCCTAATGGGTACTTGTGAGTGTGTGTGTGTGTGCATGCCTATGTGTGCCTCTGGGTAGCTGCAGGTCTATGTGTGTGTGTGTGTGTGTGTTTGCATGCCTAATGAATACCTGTGAGTGTGTGTGTATATGTGTGCCTATGGATACCTGTGTGTGTATATGTGTGTGTAGGTGTGTAGGTGTGTGTGTGTGTGTGTGTGTGTTTGCATGCCTAGTAGGTACTTGTGAGTGTGTGTGTGTGTGTGTGTGTGTGTGTGTGTGTGTGTGTGTGTGTGTGTGTTTGCATGCCTAATGAATACCTGTGAGTGTGTGTCTATATGTGTGCCTATGGATACCTGTGTGTATATGTGTGTGTAGGTGTGTGTGTGTGAGTGTGTTTGCATGCCTAGTAGGTACTTGTGAGTGTGTGTGTGTGTGTGTGTGTGCATTCCTATGCGTGCGTCTGGGTAGCTGCAAGTCTATGTGTGTTTGTGTGTGTGTGTGTTTGCATGCCTAATGAATACCTGTGAGTGTGTTTATATGTGTGTCTATGGATACCTGTGTGTATATGTGTGTGTGTGTGTGTGTGTGTGTGTGTGTGTGTGTGCACTCTGCTGAACCCGGCGTCAGACTGCGACTCAGGCTGGTAAAGGCTTTATAGAGGAACGCAGAGGGAGATGTTACTGGTGAGGAGGGAGTGCAAACGAGGGCATGATGCCATCTAAAAGAGAATAATAATGAACAGAGATAGAAGGAAGTCTGGGGTTTGTGTTTGTGTCTTAAAGAGAGAGAGAGAGGTTGAGAGTCTGTCACTGTGTAGACGGAGAGAGAGAGCGAGAGAGAGAGAGAGGAGATTAGAAGCTAAGTGACCCCAAGATCGGCCGCTCTCATTGGCTAATCACCCCTGACATCTCCCTGGGCAACCGGAACGAGCGACTACAGAGGGCAGCGGGAGGAAATTACGGGACGGGCGAAATTCCTGCGAGAGAAACATCAGAGAGAGAGAGAGGCCGCAGCAGGATGCGGTAACACTTGCGGACGGGGCCCACTTGCATATGCATCACTACATAGTGTTAACTCACACGCTCTATGTTAATATGAATTATTTCTATGAGATGGGAGCTGGGGAGATGTGACTCAACCAGTAATGGCAAAGGCAGTTACAGACGGCGAAATGAGAACAGCTGCTCGGCCGTTCTGTAGTGGGATTTTTACTCCGCGAGATTAATGACACAGATTTGGATGACACAGAACAACCGTGGATTTTTTTTTTTGCCGAGCACGACATTTTACTTGTAAATGTTAACGCTGGATTTATGATTTACGGTGCGGGTGAGTTGAATAGAGCTATATACTGTGATAAAACACGTAACCTCTGAGTCCAGACCAAACCAGACACCAGGAGGGCAGTTTTACTGTGCCAGGCCCGCTGTGATGAATTCACCATATTCAGCACATGGGTTTAGATGACATGGAATCGTAATATTATGTGATATAATAACATTATGTAATCTTTGCTGCCAAACCAAACACCAGGCATGGAATTCTACATTTTACATTTCATACGTTTAGCTGACACAAGAGATCAAATCTCTGTAAATTCAAACCAACACAAGGAATGACACGCCTCCCACTCCTAGGTCTAGTCCACATTAATCTGGATAAATCTGAAAACGTATCTTTACTTCTCCGTTTTGGCCTTCCATCCACACTAAGGCGGCGTTTTTGACCACCGAAAACGGAGCTTTCTGAAAACGCTCTCCCTAGTGGATAAATTAGAAAACGCTGGTTTTGTTTTTGCAGTGTGGACGGGGAAAACGGGGATTTTTTCGGAAACGCTGACGTGTGACATGTCATGTGATCTCAGGCGTATCCTTGTCATGTGATCCATCCAGGCTGTGTCGGCTGTTTCAGTGCCTAGTTTTTCACTTTTTGATTTAGGCAGTTCTACAGAAACTTAACTTGCTAACAGACTTTGTTCCTCACGATCGCTCTGTAAACAATAACCTTTTAAAAATGGCGGTGGCGGAAAGCTGGTGCTTGGCGGAGATGGCGTAAAGCGGCCGGCCCAAGTGTCCTGAGCATGTGCAATTATGTGTTTTTGGCAGTTCAGTGTGGACAGGGGACTTTTAGAAAACACTAGTGTGGATGGAAAACCCTTGATCCCTCGTTTTCAAATGTATCCCCATTTGTGTGGACAAAGCCCTATAGTGAGTGACAGGAGGAGTGATTGACAGGTCGGAGCCACGCCTTCTGCCTCAGACTTCTCCTCATTGGTCGGATGAGTTTTCACACATTTCACTTTGAAATGAGAATAGTAGAGGAACGGAGCTACCGCGATTTCTGAGATTCTGACATATTATTCCTGCTCAGCCACAAAATGCGGTGATTTATTTGTATTACTTCTAAATAAAGGTTAATCCATAAAAGTTACCGATGGCAGCTTTAAGGGACAATCTCTCCAAACCACTTGCCCATCCTGTCTGTCCCAATAGATATACTTGATAACTCACCAGATTGACCACATAGATTCAGATGATATACAGTCATAAAGCCATGTGACTCTGTAGTAAACACCTGGACTGTAACTCTATTACAGCTGACGATAAATCAAGTGCATGAAAAGAAGAACACAAACATAAATTCATGGCATCTCGCTGGTCTCATGGTTTCCAGACGCATTGCAGAGAAGGATTCTGACTTGAACCACTGTAGTTCACACCATCAATATTGAATATTACATGACAAGCGGCTGGCTGCTGCATCGCTGAGGGGGGGGGGGGGGGGGGGGGTATGGATGATCCTAGGGATAAGAGGGAGCGATCTTCCACTCAATCCCAGCCAGATAATGATGTGTCGTGGGGGGCTAAGAGAGGAATCCACTGGCTCAACAGAAGACCAGGAGCTGAATTTTAAATGGCTGGACAGCCTGAAGGTCATCCTGCTGGTTGGTTCGTCCCCCACAGAGAGAGAGAGAGAGAGAGAGGGGGGTGTGAAGGAGAAGGAGGTGATAATGACGATGAGGAAACGAAGTGATTAAAGTCTCAAGGAAACAGAGATTCGATGGTGTCTTGTGCCTGATTCAATGTATTTTCCGATTGAAACAGGATGAAGGGGCGGGACGTAACACAGGGAGAGTTCAGATGTGGGCAGGTTGGAACATAATTAAAAATGGCAGTGAAGCACATTGCATAGCTACTCCCGAATCAAAATTTTCGATTCTTGAGAATGAACAAGAGGGCAGACAGGCAGGCTAACCCCCTCCAACACAATTTTCTATCTTGCTGTGACACCTAAAGACATCATTCCTATCACTTAAAATTGAAGTTAGATTGATTTCTTGACCCTGCAAACATCCCCTTAAGATTTGAAATCGAGTCTTTATCCCCGTTAGTTTCATAGCTGTGGCTAAAAACCGATAATCGTCTAATGGTGGAAACTCCAGATTCAGATTGGCACCAAAATCGAATCAATTGTTCCTTTGCCCCAGGGCCTTTCTGTCCACCAAATTTCATGGAAATCCATTCATAACTTTTTGAGATAATCTGCTGACAGACTTCTTTGGTGGAGGAAATAAATTCCAGCCACTGGGAAGCAAACAATGGTGTCTTAGGAAAAGGAAACAGGGTTTTTGGGGGTGAACACCCAAAAATGCACTGCGGTACTTTTGTGAAAAATCTGCTTTTGTGCTTTTCCTGATGTTTCTGATCAGTTACATCTACTAAGGATCATTATACTCAATTTTCCAAGAAGTAAAAGTGAGATGATTTTGATATAAATATATGAGAAAGCAAATATTTTTGTAAATTATTTGGCATTTATTGTGAATTAAGTGTACATTTTATGACATGGATAATTAGCTGTCGAGGTGAAAAAGAGATTTTTCATTTTAATTGTGACTTTAAAGAGCCGTCAGACAGAGAGAATGAGAGGGACAGAGGGAGCAGAGCTTCTCTATCTGTCTCTATGCGAGCGTGTGTGTGTGTGTGTGTGTGTGTGTGTGTGTGTGTGTGTTCCTCATTGCTTTCCTCCAGCTGCTTGTTAGGCTCGTCCCCACAGTCGTTGCTCACGCCGCCCTTCTACACTCGGAGCCGTGCAGTTTCTGAACGCTGACTCAGTCGGCCAAACTGCATAGATCATCTGAGGCCCGACGAGACGTAGTTTGGCTTATAGGATAGGCTTCTGTGATTGTGTTTTTCTGGAAAAAGCGTGATGGCAACACTGTGCATCTGTGTTGAAGTCGGAGCCACACCACTCCCCTCTATAGGCGCTACAGAACACTGTACGCCAAAACAACCAGACACAACAACAGTCAATCAGTCATACAGTGACAGAAACTATCCTTGTGCAATAAACCTGTAACACCTACCTCATGTATATAATTACCCCCCCCCCCCCCCCCCCCCCAAAAAAAAAAAAAAAAGGCAGGAGTGAAAGGCCCAGACCAGGGAGTTCCTCCTGCTCCTCCTCCCCCATCATCATCATCTGTACAATATCTGATTTGTGTTATAATGTGTGTATAATGTATGTAATGTGTAATATCTCATGTATATAATGTAACCTGCTACACCAACAACTCATATTTATTCCAGCATCTTTGCACTCTGCACCATTGCACTATTGCCCTAGTGTTGTTTACGTTGTACATAGTAGTTCAATGTTTAGGTTTACCTCTGTTCATCTTGTTGTCCTTGTTTTTAGCTGTATATTTATTCTGTGTAAGTACATTGAGAGTCAAACTCCTTGTATGTGTACATACTTGGCCAATAAAGCTGATTCTGATTCTGAACCAGCAAACTTCCACAGTATCTTTCAAATCAGGCTGATTTTTTACAGATGATTCTTGCTTGTTCGATTAGAAGACGTGATGGATAATGCAGCGGTAACCCAAGACTCATCCTTTATTCCAAATAAGCACTAGTTATAAATGTGCATTACTAGTTAATACATTTAACCCAAAACACTTGCTTCTTTCCACATTATTAACACCAGTTGGGTGCTGTTTTCTCTGCAAAATATCCTAAGCATAAATAATGCTCGGCAACACTCCAATATAACTTTACATCTATTTTTTTTTTTCAGTTTTAAAGGTTACCTGCGTCGGAGTTTCTCAAAGTATATTTATGTCAAATTACATGACCAACAACACTCCACTCTATTACCCCTGCTGGCTGATCCCTACTGGCTCAATTATTTCCCTACACCCACTGCTTTTGATGCATAACTTTTCCAGTCTACCAGAGGGTTTTTTTTTATAAGACTGTGTTGGAAATAGAGCCAGAGAACTCCAGTAATACAGCAAATGAAAGCACAAATAAGATCATAGTCTACTACTGTTTACACAGATAAAAGCCCTTTCTGCCTTTTCTTCTTTTTATTTCTTCACCTTGTGCATCTTTTTTCATTCATGATCATTCTGCAGTCACAGGGATATTGTTAGGCTACATCTATTATAACGGTTGCTGCTGACTCCTTATTACTGATTGCTTGTAATGTTGGTGACCTAAGGATTTAAAGCTGTACTAGACAAGATTTTGCAGGTATAAATACACCTGTTTTATCAGCCTAAATCACAAAGTGGGGCTGCAAGCAGGGAAGAGCTTCTTCTCTTTGGTTTCCTTTGGTATAAATCATCAAAGACCGGCCGGTTGGAAAACATGAGCGAGCTGTGTGCAGTTTACTGACGTCACCTTACATCATTTTTGGGTTCAAATTTGTGCAGCTAAAATGTAAACGTAAACAGTAGCAGTCTCTTTTAGCATTATAATGCATCATCAAATTGTGAGATATTCATGGATGGAATAAATTCTCCATGGAGCTTCTTTAAATGAGGAAAGCTGTAGAATTGACGACATCTGAACGTCGTTATCTGAGAGACAATGTATGTTGATCTGGTCGCTGCTCCCATCGCATGAAATCCCAGCAATGGATCAACCAATTTATATGGCTTCAGCAAACAAGCGTGGTTACAATGGGTGTGTGACTGTGTGGACGGACAACATGTAAATAGGATTTAACAAACGAGCTACATGGATAAGCAGAAAAAAAACATCAAGCTGCCGAAGATGGGAGGCGCACACACACACACACACACACACACTCACACACAGCAGTCTCATCAAGGGACACAGTGTGCAGAACTTGTTTGTCAGATAGCTGACAGCTCTCTGTCTTTCTATGATAAATTATTTACTTGTGGTGGTACTTGTGTGTGTGTGTGTGTATTTGTATGAGCATTTGTGTTTGCATGCATATATAAAGTATGTGTATGCCTATTTGCTGTATGCGCGTGTGTGTTGTGTGACTGTATGTGCATGTGTTTGTTTATGTGTGTGTTTGTATGTATGAAGATTTATATGTGTGTGAGCGCGTATGTCAATATGTGTGTGTACACGTGTGTGTGTGAATGTTTGTACAGTATGTGCGTGTGAAAGTGTGTATATGTGTACATGTTTGCCTATATGTATGTGTGTGCTTGTGTATGCGCAGCGTGCATATGTGTGTGTGTGTGTATTTGTATGTGTATTTGTGTTTGCATGCATATATAAAGTACGTGTATGTCTATTTGCTGTATGTGTGTGTGTGTTGTGTGACCGTATGTGCATGTGTATGTGTGTTTATATGTATGAAGATGTGTGTGTGTGTGTGAGCGCATATGTCAACATGTGTGTGTGTGAATGTTTGTACAGTATGTGTGTGTGAAAGTGTGTATATGTGTACATGTTTGTCTATATATAGCCTATGTGTGTGCTTGTGTATGCGCAGCGTGCGTGCATGTGTGTGTGTGTGTGTGTGTGTGTGTGTGCCTGTGTCACCCAGCTCATGTATAATGGAGCCGTGGAAACTCTACTCATGTAGGATTAGCCTCTTGTAATTGACCAAAACTGGCAATTTCACTTATCCCTTTAGTCTGGTATACTGCCATTATTTGCATGTCCAAAAAAAAAATGTGGGCTAGACCCCACATGGTACGCTGCGAAAACTCTCCGCCGCTGAAATGTTAAAAGCCTGTTGTAGCACACTGAACCAGACAAATGGGATTTGTATATTTGTATGGCTGGGAGTGGTTCTTACAGAATAACGTCCCCGCAACTGATCTGTAACACCAGCACACAGAATGTATTAAACACTTTTTGGCTGTTATAATTAATGTTTTCCATTATTATTCAAAGAGAATCAACATCCACGCAAAAGAGAAAAAGGAGGGAAAACCTACCAGCAAGTTATCAGACATAAGAGAAAAAAGAAGAAAAGAACACAATAATAGACAAGAGGGCAACGCTTTTTGTGTATATTTATGTGTGCATATTCCTTTCTGGATATTTTTATTATGTGCTAATGTGGATGTGTCTCTGCATGTTTATTAGTTTGTACATGTGTGTGTGTGTATGTGTGTGTTCATTATCCCATTCACACCCACATACTGAACGTGTATATTTTTATCTTTGTGTGCATATGAGCCAACCTTGCCTACATTTCCAAAGCCGCACTACACCAAACAGCACATGTGATAGATGCCATGCCACCATGCGCCCCAAACATTTCCCCAACCTGCAACTGATCTCTTCCAAAAGCGGTTCTTCCACACACACACACACACACACACACACACCCATCCTGCGCCTGGCTCTCTGACTACAACAACAGCGCCAATCAGGCTCTGGTTTATCTAACGAAGCATTCATTAGCTTTATAGTGTTGTTTGAGTGGGCTTCGAACCAAGCGCCCTCATGCCGCTTCCAGCAGTTTCCAGCCACAAGGGAGGAGCCCGGTCTGCCTGCTCTGCCCCGGTGTTCATGCTCATGGTCTGTCATCGGCTCCTGGGCTCTGTTTGGAGTGCGAAATTATCTGAGGCGCCTTCTGGCAAACGCCTGCGGCACTTTAGCCCTGCTAGCCTGTGTTTGTATGCAAGTGCTCGTGTGTGTGTGCGTGTGTATGCAAGTGTGTGTGTGTGTGTGTGTGAGGAATGTGTGTCCATGCCCGTGTGTGTGTGTGTCTCCGTGTAGCTGTTTCCTGTTCTCGTCAGGAGGTTGACTGTCCAGGTCTCATTATCTGCAAATACTGACAGAGAAGACTGAGACTACAGGCACCTCCATTGAGACGATTAGCAGTTTAATAGTGAATACACAAACATGCACACACACACACACACACACTCTCGCACAAGCTTTGCATTCAGCATTCCACATGTCTGGTGAAAACAGACAGGCCAGACACTTGACCTTTTTCACCAGACAGCCCTGACCCCAAAGGCTCCATCTTTGCTGATGTTGCCCTGCTTGTGTGTGAGTGTGTGTGTGTGTGTCTGAGTCTGCCTCTCTCTGTCACTGTGAGTGTGTGTGTCATGCCAAATGTGCTCATGTAAGAACGTGAGAAGATGAGGTTGAGAGAGAGAGAGAGAGAGAGAGAGAGAGAGAGAGGGGAAAAGAAAAACAAATCCTCCCCGCCTCGCCCTCGGAGTTCGCCGGGCCTCGTGATTAAAATAACACAAGAGGAGACAAACGCACTATTTGTATTTCGCTCCTGCACAGTACCAGCCCTATGCCCCTCTGGCTGCTACGATCAATTATAGGATCAAGACTATCAGCCCATCAATGGAAACCGCTTTGTTTGCTACGTTTAGTGTCAGTAGCATTCAAGCTAACTCATCCCTACAGCTCCTTGTTCTCCCTCCATTATAAGACATCTGCATTCACAGCGAAAGTAAAACATTGAATTAAACCGTGTGCGGAAAGCGGCGGTCCCATCTTCTTTAACCAGCGGACCCCTGAAAGCTATCGCGCTTACACAAAGGAGGGGGTTATAATTGCCAGAGCCGGGCTAAACCATGCAATTAGCTTCAAATGACAAGACAGTCGGCAAGCTGAAATTAGCCAGTTTCCAGAGCTTTCTCCTAGAGAGAGCGTGGCGTGTCTCCCAACCTTTCACAGATGGGGAAGAAAAGAAAAGGAGGCCTAAAGAGACGGGGGGGAAAAGGAAGGGATGAAAAGAGGCCCTGCTAAAGTGTTTTACATAAAGTGTAATTAAAATCGGGTGACATATCCAGCGGAATGATGACAATGGAAGTGGATATGAAGCAGGGGAAACAATAGCGCACATGTGTCAGACTAGTGCTCACCCTATATTTTTCTATCTGTGGTGGCGGCTGTGGGTCATTTAGATTTTGGCTCCACGCCCGTTCCTGTTTTGGTTCCAGTTTTGTTTCAGGCGCAGGTTTCAGTTTTAAAAATGGTCTTATTTGCGTTCTTTATTGTGATGGAAAGCTTTATTTTCAAATATTGTCCCTATACTTATCAATTTACAATTTATGTACAACATGATCTCACACAAATACGTGAAGGGAGCATGAGCTCTGAAACGCTGATTTAATGCGCTGTGGACACGTATTATGTCAAAATACCATTTCTCCACCACAAATTGAATTGCTTGACTAACGGTTAAGTTTAGGCAACTAAAACAACTTGGTTAAGGTTTGGGAAAAGCTTTAGTCATGGTTAAATAAAAAAAATATAAGAAAAATGAAAATGTGACTTATGATAGAAATGTCTTTTGTAAACGCTGGGAATTTCGTGTTAGTAGTAGTAGCTTTTTATTGGTGCTTTGCAGTCATTTACAGACTGAAATTACACACCGATTTACATACATATAGTATGTCAAAACAGCAGGGAGATAAAAACAAATTTTCAATAATTGTGAAAGTAGAAGCATATACAATCTACAGTGAAATGTAAACAGGGTAGTCAGGCCAGATCTAGTGCAAATCCGATGAAGAAGGGATTCTGAAATGCTGTAGTAATATCATCTGGGGGAAAAGAAAGGGAAAGTGAGAAGATTGACGTTTTCCTGTGAGATCGGCTTGTTTATGTAGCAGTGGTGGGGATTTACTTGATGCGGTGGCCCATCACTGATGAAGGCACAGTGTCGACACTATGGCAGACACAAGGACCAGATGCCCGTCATGCGTTTATGGGCTCGTAGAGGGATTTTGGGTGTTGCTTCCTTTCAGCCAACTGTCTCCCCGCGCCTCAGCTGACCCCGCGATTAAAAATTAAATGCACAGTTCAGCTGCTCCCTAACTGCGGTACCGTAAACCCCCCGGTTTAAATGTGCAAGCAAACACACAGATAAACCTTCATCTGTGTTGCCTTCAGCAGGTTTTCTGCTGTACAGGCAGGGAACACAATGCCTGTGATTGAAAATGACACAGAAGGTTATCAACGGCTGTTGGAGGAGCAGCCAATTATAACCGTAAGAGTAGTTCCCTTAGCAACTTCTTCACTTTCTTGTGAGTGACTAACCTTGGTGCTGGCAATCAAGACTCTCTCTCTCTCTCTCTCTCTCTCTCTCTCTCTCTCTCTCTCTCTCTCGCTAACTAGATTAATACTAGTGAGCGGGTACAGGCCGAAAAGTGAGTTTTGAAAGGCAGAAATCTCAGCACCAAGTTATCATTGAGTAATTGGTATTGGTCTACAACCCTAGATAGATAGGGTATATTATATCTGATATATTGTGCTCAATTTGTGCTATATATATACTATATATACTGTATACATTTGACTTATTGCACCATTAAGCCTAACGGTTGTATTCATTATTTCCCTTGTAGACCAGGTCGATTGCAACAAAATTATCTAAATTGAAGTATTCTGACTTGAAAAAAAAAAATAGATGAGAAAATGATGTATTAGGTCTAAATTCATAGGTGAGTATGTCCTCTGCCTTTATAAAGATTTGTGTTTGAAAAAATATGACCACAATTTGGACTATGCGCCATCCTTGTTAAAATGACAGAGAGAAATGTGCCTGTGTGACTTGGAGGAGTCTGTATCAGTCAGATGGAGCGGTCTGCCTGTGTGTTAGCAAGCGTAACCACACAGGAGTCCAACATGCACATCTGCCTTTTAGCAAAAATCCCTCCATAATTACATCCAAAGGCTCCAAAGGTGAAACAAAACAATTCAGAGAACCTCTATTCCCCCTCAGGCATGCTCATCGAGGCATGGCCTACTCATTTTTAAATAATACCTGCTCTTCCCGATTCCATTTTATTTCTCATTTCTCACATTCGACAATCTGGCGAGCTGAGGTGTCTGAAAAATGTACAATTACCTGTCCAGTGTCTGCTATGGCCTTGAGATCTCCTATTAGGGCCAGACTGGAAAGGCTTGGCTCGCTTGAATAAGCCCAGTGAGGTGGTCATTACACAGCCCCTCTCTGCAGCTATTATTGCATTAGCTAAACTGACCATTAAATGAGCACCCAGCTCTCCCCATCTGGATACACACTTCCAAGGAGCTGGCACTAAGCTAGAATTATGATTCTCAGTACATATGCTCAGTGCGTTTTTCTGCTTTACCAATCCAAATCTGCGATTCGTTCTCAAACTTTCAGCTCACTGCCTAAACAAAATACTGTACAATTTTGGAGCGGGCATAAAGCCAGAGGTATAGTCCCGTGAAAAGATGCTCAATTGGTGTTTCTCTGCTTCGCCAATGAAAATTCACTCATTCTCAAACATTTGGCCCGCAGCCTAAAGAAAATACTGCACGATGTTAATGGCTTCAAAGCTGTTAAAAAGCTCATTGCATTGCTCTGCTTCAGCAATCAAAAATTGTCGCCCGTTCTCAAATACTGGATGGCAGATGATAGAATTAATACTTCAGTTATTCAGGAAAGTAATTCAGAGACTGTCTGAACCGCACATGTTGTTTCTTTCTCACTGGTAGCCCATTAAGTCCTTATTGTTATTGATTAGCCTATTTGCCTCGTGCTCCAGGTCTGAATGATTCTCTGATTAGCGATGTAAAACAAGCAGTACAGACTGACCTCAAGTCCTTTGAATGCAGCAGCTGAATGGGGGGGGGGGGGGGGGGGGGGGGGGAGTGAACGATCGTCCGGTAAAGCATTAGCGTTCTCCCGGACTCACCATTGGGCCTGTGGAGGGAAGAGAAGAGGGAAAGCGGAGGTTTTTAGGCTTCAACACACAGCAATGCACTGTGGGATAGGCCTTACAGCTTTGTTGTCAATGTGGACTGTTTTAATGAATAATGGATGACAGCGAGACAGAGAGAAATGGAAGGGGAGTTTATTGAGATGAGAGGGAGAAGAGGGGAGCAGAGAGACGAGAGTAAACAGACAATAGAGGACGAGAGTTTCCTTGAGGTTATTCGGCTGCCGCTGTTCCACCTGCCAGAGGATATTTTTAGATTTGCCAGAACCAATGGCGATTTTACACTGATAATTAGCTTGCCATTAGATATGAGCAATTATCCATGCTTCCCCCCCGTCTCTAATGATGAAGATGAGGGAGTAAATGAGCGATTACCATTGGAGCAATTTGCCATTAGACTTCTAGCCGTCGTTATACCTCACGGATGTCCAGGGAGGAGAGAGATGGGATTCGAGAGCGTATGCATGTGTGTGAGTGCTGTGTTGAGTCCATTGTCTACCGACTTATCCTCCTCCCCGGGGACAGAGACTGTATCATGGATCCATATCTGGTGCCTCTCAGCAGGGGATGAGACGGAGGTAATCCCCGCTGTCAGGCCTCCATGCTGGGAGGGACTCTCAACTTGAGTCCCCTGCCTGAGGCCCGAGAGCCTGGGCTAAGACTACTTGAGCTCCGAACTGCTGTTCTCCGACAACGAACACCTGAGCAACAATTAAAAAAAACATTTGCCTCAGCAGTTAGCCGTTGGACAGTTTAGACAAATCCGCAGCTAGATTGAAGGGAACGCAGTCATCTTTATTTACTGGTTGTTTTAACAGCGTTTTTTTTTTTATTTGGCTGTTTTTCATTCTATCCGCGCTGATTCCCTGGGGGTTTCTCTCAATGTGGCGGTTAGTATTTGTCATGGGCAGCCAACTGGCGTTCACCGTATGTGTCCGCAAGGCTGAGGCAAGCCACGCTGTAGTAGTAGTGTGTTAGATGCCATTAAGCAGTGCATTTGGAAGCCGGGCCAAAGCATTATCCCTCTTTAATACAGTCCAAAAGGGGGAAGGACCAACTTCATGTGATCACAGGATCAATATTATATACTGTACGCACCGTTTCACTGGGGAAATACATAACACACTTTTGTAACTTTGCTAAAAACCCAGAGCATATGTCTCTGCGAAAGAGCCAGGGCCAAAATATAATTAACACTGCTGTTTTAGCACCGGCTGCATTGATCAGCTGTAATCTAATGAAGCAAACAACAGGGTTTCACAGGAAAAAAAAGCCAGTTAGGTTTAGATCACAGGGGTTTCTGGCCTACACTGGCAGCAGTTGTTAGTATAACATATGCCAGCTGGTGGATGCATTTATCCAAAGCGCCTTACAGTAACATGGGCGTATTAATTTCTATCTTGGGTGGCCCAAATGGGAATCAAACCCCTCACCCTGGCAGCGTTGGTGCCATGCTCGACCGACTGAGCTATACAAACCGGTGTAATAGGGCTATGACTAACATTTGGCTAACAATGAAGCCCAATCATTTAAATTACAATATATAATAATGCGATATTATTGAGCTCCGAAGGGAAATTCTCTGCTTGCTTGCTCTTTTTGCTGCTTGGTGGCGATGCAGCAGGGGCTCAGAGGCTTGAACCCGGGTCCCGAAAAAGAGCATGAATGTGTAAATAAAGCTGTAAAAATCCTCAGAGTTACAGAAATCAATTGTATTATTTACAACTGTGTACACCTATTTGCACACAAGTAATCTGATGTGAATGGTTAGTAGATTTATCCATCAGTTAGTACATTTTATCCATCGTCTAACGGCATTTGAGTTCTATAAATACATTACAGTCCATGTTAATTTATATAACTAAGGTAAATAACCAAGGACAAGGTAAATATTTCAGAGATGTAATTTACATATAAGTCCTTTTAGGAAAATATGGAGCCAAAGAATCAATAAACCATGACCAACCCCGGGGCGGTGTCATGCGGTAATCGTCTTGTCTAAATGTGTGTTGCTCATATCAAATTTTCATGATTTCCCCGTTATCGCATTTGAGTCAATAACTGGAGGATGTGACCTTCAGCAGAACCCGGGGGGGGGGGGGGGGGGGGGATCCACCGGTTTGGTTCGTCCAACCGCTATCAAAATGTTTCCTCTATCTGTCTGCTCGGGCCGTCTGTCTCGCTGACCGAGACACCTGTCTGCGATCAGAAGCAAGCACATCTCCTTTGGCAGGCCCGCACGCTCTGATCACCGTCCAACCGTATATGTGACAGATTGGTTCGGACGCGTTGCCAGTACCGGCGTGGCCTCGTCTCGATCCGCTACGCCGCCGGCCAACTGTTCTCCCCGCAAACAGATGAGGCACGCACACACTGCCAGTCAAAGCCTCGCCCCGCCGTCTCTTGTTTTCGACACCCTGACGACGAGACGCCCGTCCGCACGCACATTCATTCCACAAGAGGTCCTAAGAGGTACGCCACAGAGCGGGCGCCTGCTATCATTAAGGGTTAGTTCTGATTTATGGAAAGGCTGTTTTGGATATTGAAATATTCTTGTGGCTCGGTTATGCTGTGGAGGTTTAATATGCGCACACACACACACACACACACACAGACACAAAATCTATTAAGAAAATCGCTTTGTAAGTTCCTTCACATTTCATGGTGCATGACTCAGGATTTCAAATAGTGCTCAGAGGGAAAATGGAATGCTCCGTAGCCATGTTGAGAACAAAATCTTATCACAAATTCATCACTAAATATTATACTAATTTGGACAATCCCATCATCAAAAAGTGAAGTCATTTGCAAGCAAAGCAATTACGACAGCTAATAACATCAATCATTGCCCATAATGACTTTAATTTTCATGCCAACAATCATTCTGTACGAGTGGGAGTCACATTTCTCGCATTGTGAATGCCAAGTTTGGATTGAAATACATGGATCAAAGGGGAAAAAAAGACAACATCCCGCTTGTTAACAATTTTAAACTGTACTCGGCGAAATTAGAAGGACACTGCTAATAAAACACAAGTAGCCCACTAACACCTAATTAACTGCTATTCAAAGGGAAAGGAGAAAAAGAAACACTGATCACAGGCACAAATGAGCGGCAAAGACATAAAAGCAGCAGACTTCACTCTCCGTTCGACTCGCAACCTTGAATGCAGCTCTTGTTCATTCAAGGTGTGTGACGGAGCGAATGTTCATTAAAACAGACAACCCTTATTAAGTCTTCTGACCCCTGGGTGTCTCCCCGCAGAAGCAGCACTGATGAGCTCCCGGCTCGCCTACCACATCAAAGATATATTGAATGAAAGTCTTTGATGCGGGTCAGAGTTGGGTAACCATCTGGTTAGAGGGCAGGGTAATATGCTGTTGTTGTCTGCGTCTATCAACACACCTTAGGGAATGGCTGTCCTTTCACGCCAAATACCTGCTCGCTTGGCGTCGAAGCGGCTGCTCTGATGCGAGTTTGCGGCAGCCATTTTGTGTCATTTCTAGTAAACACCTGAGGGCAGCGGGGGATTAGGGAGGCCATGCTTCAACCGGAGTGACCCAGGTTCAAGTATCGGCCGTGCTGACGTGCTCACGGGTTGCGTTGACGACTTCAGACGTTGCTCTCTACCATCATTTAATCAATTTGTAATTTGTTGTTTTTGTCTAAACAGCATTATTAAGCTGAAATGAAAAGAAATGTTCATGAATAATGTCAAATAGGCCTAGGTATATGTTTTGCAACATTGCAAAGTTTATATACAGTGCTAATGGATATAGTATAAATACTCAAAAAAAAAACCTTGAAGGCAAAAGGAAAAACACAAGCATAGGCTGTATTACAAGCTGCTAATATTAGTGCCATGTAATATAACCTTCTTAAAGTTATTTTTGTGTTTGTGCTTTTTTTTGTACTGGGTTGCTCATATATTCCACATACATCAATATTAATGTCACAATACGCTATGAACTGTGGGTACTGTGGATAAGTCTGCATAAAGGGCTCATTAAGTCCACCAGAGATCCTCACGCACGTTCTGATTTAAAAGAGGGACGGCCCTGAATCCTCGCAGACTTATCGCGAACGCGCCTCAAAGT
>NC_136006.1:6795178-6880178 GCF_048128805.1 Centroberyx gerrardi | reverse complement strand
AATAAACGGAACGAACCACAAGCAAACAGCAGGCACGCACGGCCACGAATGCACAAACAGTGACGCGTAAACATGGAGATAAGGCACCGGCGCATGTAAACTTTGTAGCCGAGCGTGAACGTGCACACCACACAAGTGCAGACATGCAGAAGCCCGGCCCGCACATACATCTTCCCTTTCACACAATGGCCTAAAGAAATCAATGCGATGCCACCCCACCGCACAATGGCTACGTGACCCTGACCATCGATCGGGTGACTGCCACCGACCGCGGCTGTGTTTGTCATATTAAAGCCACTGACAGGCACTTTATCCACCGTATTGATGCATCCACAGCCCATTTATAAACGCCACTTGACAAAGCCGCAATTTCCTCCTTTAATCAGACCGCTAATTGCAACCTCGGGAACCTTCCCACTGAGCAACACGGAGAAGTGAGACGGAGAGAAATAAAGAAAGAGGGGGGAGGGAGGGGGGATGTGAGACCTCTATTTCCCCCCCTCTAAGTCATTAATTGGCCATTAGCCCGGCAAGTATATAGCCTGATTGTGGCTTGTGACTTGGCAGCGCCCGGCATGCGAAGGAAGGAATGCATGCATGGGGAAGGAAGAATGAAATGGGGGGGGGAGAAAAGGGAGAGAAAGAAAGAAAGAAAGAAAGAAAGGAGCGTGAAACAGGGATGATGGATGAGGCGTGCAGGCCGACTAATTTGTGACCGGCTGTTCACACCTCTCCAGCGAGGCGGCGCCCTGTTGTGCGAGCGGTGTAAGGTTCTGATTGCACTGATGTTATGGAGGCGACGCTCTCTAACTCACAACACCTGGCCCTCTGCTCCGCCCGGCACCCCCTCCGCCCCCTCTTGCCCCCCCCCCCCCCCCCCCCCCCCCGCCCCACCGCTGGGCACGAAAAACACAGAGCCGAGAGCAGAAGAGGGGAGGATGAGATGGAGGGATGGAGGGATGGCAGAGGGAAACTGATGACTTTCTGCTGGGATCATGAGCCTCACGGTGGTTTGACATGCCCTGATGACATGCAGGCCCGCACACAGATACACATACACCTATCATATAGACAGCACAGTGTATGCATGTTACTGTAACACCCTCATACCAACACCACCGACAAAAACAACTACAACCAAATACTCCTTTAAATTTCCATTTTAGGCATTTAACTGATCTTACAGTGAGTGCAGCAATAGCTTAAAGTCACACTGACATTTTTTTTTAGTTAATTTTATCATACACATATTTGACAATTTATGCCAAAAATATATAATATATTTTCTTGTTTTCTCCCTTTAACTTCCTGGAAAAGAAGGACATCTTTAATGGTGACCTCATGCTGTACCAGGAGTACATAAAAAATCCAGCCAATCAAATCATTACAGATTCTGAACAATCCCGCCCCCTCTGCCCCTTCCGTCAAATAAAACTGCCTTTCTCTCCCTAACTGATGTCTCATTGGTTTACACTTCTGAATGATCCCTCCCCTTGTTATGTCCCGCCCCAACATCCTGTTTCAACAGGAAATACATCACATTAAGGAAGCAAGATGCTCTCGAAATGCGGTTGAATGGTGACTTGAAATTCCCTCCATCAACATTACAGTAAGAAGTGAAAGGGCCGGAGCCACAGTGTTGTTGTCGAACTAAGAAAAATAGCCTTGGTTTTAGCTTGATGACAATAGATTTTTTACTTTATCCGATGGGATTTTAAAGAGTTTCATGAGCTCAAGAGATCAGAGAATTTTCTCAACCCATAGCAGACCATGTAATACTTAAATTGAAGTAGCATTGTCACTGAAATTGGAGTTATGAGGTTTTCACACAACAGCGATATACAAAATAAGAAAAATGTTTTGACTGTATGATGATCAGGTATGACAGAGAGCTGAGGAGAAGATGTAGAAAGTTATTTATTTAACATCATGGCTGTGAAATAGAAGTGATTTAAGTGGAAGAGGAAGGTGAAGTATTTCTTGAAGAGATAAGTTTCCCAGTTTCAAAGGAAGATGTGGAGCGACTCCGCCCAGCCATCAGCTCTATAGTGAATAGAAGGAAAATTACTTTTTTTTTTTAAACAATTGAGCAACTCCAGTAAATGCTGCTTGATTCATGACAGATGAGACCATTGTTCTCTGGTTTCTGGCTCTGGGAAAGACTGTTCACTAATATTGATTTTTTTTAAATATTTTTTGCATCAACTTTATTTTTCCCTTTTATTGCATATAGAACATGAGTTCATTCAGAAATAATGAGTAACAAAAAAGCAACGTTAGTCACAGTTTCAGAGCATGGAAGTTTTACTTCCTTTATTTACTTTCTCTAGTGTGCTTCCTGTTTACATTATAATTCTGAGATGTTATGAGTTTTCAGACTCAGTTAAGTTCCGGTTATGTCTCCCATTTGTGCCAGTACTCCTTTCCTTTTTTCTGTAGCCTTAAGCTGAAAGTCATACGTTCCATATGATGTTTATAATATCTATCTAATCACTAATATTGATTCAACTGCAACATGTGACTTGTTTTTTAGCCAGGATTTGTCCTTTGATAGGAATAGAGGCCTGAGAGCAGGTAGTTATGGTTGCAGATTAAGGCAGCATTAAATGTAATTATGAAATGGAGCTATCATCTCTGAGGGTGTGTGTGTGTGTGTGTGTGTGTGTGTGTGTTTAATATGCAGTAGAGGTAGTGCAGACTGCAGACTCTTACCTAGGGAATCCCTGAGTGTTCCAACTGGGGAAATAAATGAATTAAAAGACGAATTACACCATCAGGTCCCTGTTGGGTTATCTCACTAATACACACACACACACACACACAAATGCATGTGTGCACACACTCTAATGCAAATGCAGCTACAAATATATGGAGTGCACAAACATGTGCATTCGCGCGTGCACATTGCACACACACACACACACACACACACACACACACACACACACATATATGGTAATTATTACCAGGAAATCAGGACAAATCACAACCATGAAGAGTCACTATCCATCACTGGCATAAACATGACAGCACAGAGATATGGACACTCTCTCTCTCACACACACACACACACACACACACACGCACACACATTAAAAAAATAAATATTGTACATATTTTAAAAGAAATTAGGTATTTTACATGAAAAAAAATCTATATTTTACAATCTAAGACTTTTGCTATATAATTGAAAAACTTTTTTTTTTTTTTTTTTCAAATCCCTTCATAAATTAGACAAACAGATCCGGAATCTGTTGAGTAGACGTTCATACGACGGCCTGCACAAACACTGAAAACCAGAGCAAATAAAGTGCCAAGATGAAATTTGAGACGACGTCTGTAGTCGTCCGTAGCTGCTGCCTGCATCGTTTTCTGAAATATCTTTCTATCATTTCAAAACAGTTTCCAAAGCTGGTTTAATATGATTTTTGTTTTACTGTGCCAACTGGACATACAAGGTTTCTGCAGGACGCTGGCAAGAAGTAAACGCTTTTATATACGCTGACCCCGTCCTATTTAACACTGCCCCGCGCATTCACTTGACCCCGTCACACCTCCACTGGGCTATCTGTGTCATATGAAACACAGGCCAGCCCTTTCATACCTTCATAAAGTTTTAACAAGCCTCACACACAGGTGGGACCAGGGGGAGAGAGGGAGAGAGAGAGAGAGAGAGAGAGAGAGAGAGAGAGAGAGAGAGAGAGAAGAGAGAAAGAGAGAGAGAAAGAAACCTGGATCTCTTGGTTATTGCCACAGGGTCAAACAAGTTAACCTGATAATAAAGATGATATACAGCATTCACCTGCACTGTTGGTTCTATCTATCTATCTATCTATCTATCTATCTATCTATCTATCTATCTATCTATCTACCTATCTATCTATCGCTCTCTTTAATTGGTCAGAGTGAGAAGGTTGAATAGCCTGTTAGCATGCTATTTGACCACAAATTATTACTGGCATGGTTCAAATTAAATCAACATTGCCTTTTATTTAGGATTTGGGAATTCCAAATGATCGCCTAATTTTTCTGCCCTTAAGTCATTAAGAGCTGTAACGATGCACTCTAATTGGCCACTGAAGTGAATCCTAAAACCTCGCTTGAATACTTATGTTCGCTCTCATACATACCGATGTTGGGTTTTCTGTATGTTGCACGCATGCACGGAGAAGACGGGATGCCAAATTTATTCAGCGAGTATTGAGTCAGTGCATTATTTTGTAGCTGCTGTTCGTTTTCCGTTTCCATGAGTGCAAAGCGAGCGAGCGGTTGGAGTTTCGGCGCGTTCCCTGACACTGAATCCTGACTGTGGTGTGAGTTGTTTAGCTGTGGGCTTCTCCTCAACTCCAAATATAGCAAAGGAGAGAACAGGCCAAGGGCAGATCCAGCACCAGCCCCGCTCCAGCTCCCGGCTCAGGCCAAGTGTCCCAGGGTGACTCTCTTGTGTTGGACTCTGCCGCTTCAACCGTTCGCCCCGCTTCCGACTGATCTCCAGAGATCCGAGGCTGCGTTCACACTGCAGCGGAGAGAGTCTTTTTTTCTCCTCTCACATGTGAAACAGATCTGATGTTTTCTGATTAGTGTGAAGAGCAAAAAGCTGCATGGAGTCACATTTTTTCGATTCTGATCTGGAGTGTGCGACTTGTATTTGAACGCTCTAATCAGAATTGAATGAATGAATTGAATTTTAATTGAATTGTCAGAATTTTGGTAGCTTGGCTGAACCAGCATTAGCATCAAGGACAATGACACCCCAAAAAAAACAACAACAAACAACAAACAAACAAAAAAAAAAAAACTAATAGCTCACTTGATTGGTACTGTAACCAAAATTTGTTTTAAAAAAATTCTGAGTGAAATGAATAGTGAATATTGGACTCCCTTCCATGTTAGCTAGCAGAGAGTGGGAGGAGCATAGGTACAAAAACAGATTAGATATATTTTGTTAGTGTTACTCTTTTTTCATCACTGACAATTCATATTGGTATCAGATTTGGGTTCCATCCTAGACAAGATATGAACAGTCATCCAAAAAATAAATAATAAATAAACAGATATCAGCAGCAGTTCAGAATTGAGCATGAAGTCCTGCAGTGTGAACGGAGCCTCGGTGTGACAGCCTGCCACAGAAAAAGAGAGAGACTTGCTGTGATTCCAGTCTTCCTTTGTTGGGTCCCTAAGCGGTTGCTATAGCGATGGTAAGTGATGTTAAATGGTAGCCAGTGTCAAAAAGAAATTGAGTTAAAACATTCCCACACCAGTTTACTTTCAATTTACTGTTATTCTCTTAACTGTATACTTTACCACACAAACACCGGGTTGTGTGTCAATCACTCACACACACACACACACACACACACACACACACTGAGAGGTCTGTTTCTTGTTGCTGCAGTTTTTCCTCGTTCCAAGGCTTCCTAGCCAATGCTGATGAGCCTTGATGCCATTAGTGTTGATTTCATGCGACAGCGATGAAACCGGATAATGAAAATCAATAAGGCGAGCTTCTCTAAGCCTGCAATTGTCAGGTTTTATAAATCCTTTTCTTGGCCAGGATAGGCCTTTCTCTGCTGCACACACACACACGCAGATAGATAATGCATAGGAGCACAAACACATACACACATGCATTCACTTACAAAATGCACATGCAGACACACACACACACACACACACACACACACACACTGACGGACGCCCATATTCACACACAAAACACATACACGCATGCATGCAAACAGAATATATTGTTTCATTTACCAGAATACATTGTTTTATACAATGCCAAATATAATGACCATCATTTTTGGTTGAGACCTTTTCAAGCATGAATTCATTTCAAAAAGTAAAGATTTCCAAAAGTTCCTCATTCAATATACAAAACATAGAAGATCTAGTCTGTATAAATGTTCTTAAATCATTAACCAAGGCCAAAAAATTTCTCCATATCCTTTACAAATTTCACACATTTTGCTTTAAATATGTTATCAGTCATTTTTCAATGTATTTCATTAAACTGATCTAACCTCCCTCCGTCCCTGGGGGTTTGGCTCTTCTCTATCTTCAACTCTTTGGTATTACACTGACAGACGCTCAGATCGATTCGCTCTCTCTGGCCTATCAGCGCTCTGCGTTAGACAAATTGCATTTACCTCCTTCGCAAATCCTCCAAATAGAAAGAACAAAGGAAAATGAGAAAAGTGAAAAACAAGACGCGCATATCGGGGAAACTAGAACGACAAGCCTCACTACCATTCCATCACAGAGTTGTAGTGTGTGTGTGTGTGTGTGTGCTGTAATTGTTTGTGGATAGGAGGAAGGCTGGAGGTTTTCTTACACAATAGGCCTTGATTCAATGCCGTTCAGTGCCATTCACTGCTAAATATTCTCTCTCTCTCTCACACACACACACACATAAACAAATACCAAATCAACAAACTTCCTCCCCAGGATTGAAAACGCCACTCTTGATCATGAAGTCACACTTGACCCTCTCTCTCTCTCTCTCTCCCGTCCGTCCGTCTCTGCAGCTTTAAGAGGGCAGAGCGATAGGAGACTGGTGGGTTTTTTCGGCTCTGTATCTCTCCCTCCGTTCCTCTCACCAAAAAATAAAAAATAAAAACTTTTGGCAGATGCTGCAGCTCTGGGGGACAGAAGGACAGAAGAGGGGCGATGTTCGCTCATCCCACAGAGAACAACGTGTCTGTGATCGCAGCGAGGGAGCGATGATGGTCTGTGTTTTAGGAGAGGGCCTTGCGTCCTTGGAGGCCCCCGCTGACTCATGAATATCTGGCCCACTGGCTGACAGTGATGGGCTATTGTTGCGAGTGGAGCGGCCTTGTCCGCGTTCATTGCCTGCGTGTCCTACAACGCACAACAGTAGCCTCTCATCCCCCGTCTGACAGCGGACAAGATGGTTTTGAAAACCGCACGGAACAAATAGCAGCAAGGCTGTAATTGCGTGCAGTGGGCTTGTATTAGTTTAATTGGGGACGATAGCTTGGCCATCAATTTTACCCTTGGAAATGGAAATCCATTTCCCCAAGGTTCAAATAACAATGGTTCTCATGAGGCTGTTGTTAATGCACACAGAGGGAGATTGTGTTTCAGCTATGAGACACGGGGAAACACTAAACACGTCAAATTATATGCACTGGGATGTTTTTAATATGACATTATGGGTGTTTGGCAAATTCCCTCTACAAATTACAACTATTATTCCAGTATTATTTAGGAAATGCAGTCCAAAAAGTATATGAGATGAGAAAACCTGGGGCCAGATTCACAAAAGTGCTCTTAAGAAGTTGCCTGAGAATAAATGTTTGTTTTTAAGTTTAAGTTTTTAAGAATGCTCGGAAGTGCAACTCCCGATGTTTTCTTGAGATTAGTCTCATCTCTTTCTTACAAACTTCTCTTAGTTTCTTACTTAGGAGCTTCTCTTGTTGGTTTGAAAATTAAAATCTGCATGACCTTTAAGAAGAAAAACATGAATGCTATAAATGGTATGCAAGCATTTAATAACCAAGATGCTTAACGCTTAACAACAAAATGTTAATCTTAAAATGTAATTTACGATAAGTAAAAATATTAATACTATACTTAAAATGTGTTTAAATCAATGAATATAGAAGCTTACCTGCAACAGTTGTAAGACAAGGTTATTTTAAAGAAAATATCTTTGCTTCCAAGAATCTCATTTATTAATAAGTTGTTGCTTAGGAAGCAAAATAAGAAGAAAGGTAAGAAAATATAAAAAATAACTTTTTCGATGAATATCAACGTCTTCTTAACATTTTGATTAAGACTAAACTTATAAAGAAGTATATTTTTTTTCTAAGAAGGTTTTGTGAATCTGGCCCCTGATGCGTGAGATGATGTGACAAAAATGCAAGAAGATTATTTTATATCTGTTGTAAGAATTATCAGTTGAGTAAAGTGAAATTTGTGAAACTTAAAAAAAAAAAAACCTTATCTACTGCTGCAGCATAAGTACTGTTGATACAGAAGTGGACTGTATGTTGTTAAATAGCATTTTTGTTGATATGGAATATAAATCCCAGTCATGACCTTTGGCCTTTAAACACACAAAAAGTAGTTGCTTTGTGGCTCAGATGACTGTGTTGATGAGTGCTACAGCATATCTGGGTTGACCTGAGATTGAATTAAATAGAAGCTGAGAGTAGAACACAGTAAGAGCTGTCCTCCCTGTCCAATCCATTTCCCATGTGATCTCAGCCCGGCCTTCAATCCCCATCACCGCACAGTAGCATCTCACACAACTTAGCCTCCGTGCTCCAATCATCGATCAATCATTATCACCCTTCTGCTTGGATCTGGAGGAACCCTGAATGAAAACAGATACTAGCAATTGGGGGGAAAGTGATGAGAAAGACGGGCGAAAAGAATTGGGTTTGGAAGAACTTTGAATCGCCCCTTTTTCTTCCAAATTGATTGTCAGTCACAGCTACGATGGTTGTACTGATTTTCCCTCTTTTTTCTTCCCTTCTTTCCTTGCTCTTGTTTTCTTTTTTGGCAGTTGACCTGTCTTGTTATGATTGCCAGCATCCGGAGGCATGTTTTCTTTTTGCATGCAAATAAAATATTAGTCATGTAAGCTCATTTTGCTGAGAGCACTTTGACTAGCGTGTGTAAAAGATCGCAGGCGTACATTCGGTGTGCCAAGTCCATTAGACATGGCTGCAAAGTCAGACACTGTAAAACTTTGGGGGGGAATTGCTTAAAAGCTCCGCGAGTCCAGCGTAAAAAAGATATTACTCCCTCTTGTCAAATGGCAAATAAAGTCCAGTTAATTTCACTAAAGCGTGTTCTGGCCAAAGGAGAACATGTAAAAACAAACAAAAATACTATTCATTTGATCGATGGGTCGAGATGTTTCTAAGAAATTACATTTTAGGCCACACCCGCTCTTCCTCTGGAGGGCCGAGGATGCCCCCCGCTCTCACAACACCAGGACGTCCCAGGACCACCACTGATGTCATCATTTCTCCTTCCCACGTCTCTCTCATCAGTCTGAAGTGATATTCTTTGAATCTGACTTAAAATAAAAATTGCCTCCAGCTATTCTGGATCAAACAAACGCATTGTAAATATTTCTATATGTATCTGCACCCGTGGCATTTACAAATACCCAAGGAAATATTCAAGAACTTCGAAAGCCAAAGTGATACAGAACTGCATGGGAACAAATTGTTTACACTGCATTTGTTCGATCCCGAATAGCCCAGGGTGATTTTTTAATCGTACAAAACCGTGTTCACCAAGTGCAAGAAATAATTAAGAGTCAAGCTTTGATTCCCTGCATTGCTTTGTTGAGCTGTAAGCAGCACATATATAACAATGTCGTGTCACCGCTCAGACTGACCGCTGCAGCCGCTTTCAAAGCTGCTTGGAAGAAAGAATAAAGAAAGAATAAAGGAAACAACATTTCTCTCTAAAGAACCAGGGAATTGCCTTTGGTTTGAATCAGTAATTTCATTCATCTGGTGACATGCAACCTGCTAATGTCGTAATAAATGGCTCACTGTGAGAATAATGGATATGCTGGCTATTTTCAGCTGTAGCTGAAGCCACAAGGCATAATTATATGTGCCCCCCCTCCACCCCCACCCCACCCACCTAGAACACTGGGGTGTGGCCAGGCATGTGTGTGTTATGTGTGTGTGTGTGTGTGTGAGAGAGCGAGAGAGAGAGAGAGAGAGAGAGAGAGAGAGAGAGAGATTGAGTAGGAGAGATTTTCCATGCATCTGTGGATTGTAATGGGGAAACTGAATTCAGACATCACATCTAACACAGAGACGCGTGCACACACACAGACACACACACACACACACACACACACACACACTCTTTTGGAGGCTATCCTCCTCCTAAATGGATAGCCGTTACCTCAGCTTCTTTTGTTGCCAAGCAATATCATTTGGCACCAGTAATGTACTATTATTTCAAAACATATGTATTCACTTTTCAGGGCTCCAGACTAACATTTTCCACATTTCTTCATACATACCATAATATCATAACACATATCACTTTTACCCTCGTTTGCTGATCCGGCCTCCACGCTCTCTGTCCTCTACATGTCGCATCTCTGCAACTCAGATACCGAAGACAATTCCCACCGTCCCAGCTGTATTTACCACTTCGTTGGGTCATTCAAGTGCGCTGAACTCGTAATTGCGACATATCCCACAGCACTCGAATGCAGCATTAGTCTGAGGAAACATTTCTTCGGCAAATCCCAAAGCAAGCCCTCCGTATCACCTCTGGCTCATCACGAGGCTTTTTAAAATATGTTTCTGAGCATGAGTCACGACTGAGATAGACTGTTATGAACCTGATGTGGACTATTATTTACCCTTGACAGTTTCCCACTTTGTGTTTATTACATTTGGCTATCATTCAAACCGCAACAAATTGAAACGCATTCAATTCAGGCCAATGATTTTCTGCTTTGGGCTGTGCAGCCTAATACACATATCTGTTTTTTTTAATCTTCTCAAGGAGGAAGCCATCACATCAGAACCCCGTTCTGACGAGACGCCTTTCGCTGCAGGGCATCGAGTCAAGATTTCCTCCGACGTTTTGCCTGTTCGGGTTGAGGTGAGGGCAGAGTGAGTGAACGCAGGTCTGAACAGAGCTCCGCATTACTATTTTCATTCTCAAATTCACAAGCCTCTATCAAAAATCACCTAAATTCTTTAAAAGCTTTACAAAAAAACACTTGGCTGGGTATAGTGGTACTGGAAAAAAAGTTACAAAATGTGACCAAATGCACTTTGGAGCAAACAGATATGCTGCTGGATGCACACACACACACACACACACACACACACACACACACACACACACACACAAATATGCTTTTATCGGAATTCATTTGTCATCCTCTCAGTTAATACACTGAGCTAACCAAAATGAAAAATGATCATTTTACTTTCTTGGGGTAGAAATATTCCCACCGCTGTGATTTTATGACAAGAACAGTGTTGTCAGTTGAATATTGTGTGGGAAGTACAGAAAATATTTCCACTGCAAGTAAGATTGAATCAATCAATCAGACAAATTTCAAATCTCTTGGAAGCACCTGCTTACACAGCTTCACAACACCAAACTCATGTCCCAAATTGGACTTAAAAAATTGACTTTTCTCTTCAAATATTTGGATGGGGAGTTACCGAACAATTTCAATTTAAGACCAAAAATTCAAGGACCTAAATTTCTGCTGAGTTTTACACATACCGGTATCCAGAAATATTGATTTTCCTCTGTAGCTGAGAAACTGTCTGTTTAAGGTGTAACAGAAAACCAGTATAATGAGAAGTGAGGGCGATGAATTACTGCTCTCAGTGAGGAATAAGGAATAAGCACAGAACATTGTCCAAACATTGTGATTTCCCCTCGGTGTGTGTGTGTGTGTCCCTTAATCTCCCACTGCCTACAGTTCTCTCAGGACTTCCCATCCAGTCTCATTAAAGCATGGTGAGAGGCTTAACCGGAGCACAGTATGCTACCTCTCCCCTCACACACACACACACACACACACACTTCACTTACTCTCTCTCCCTCTCTCTCCCTCTCTCTCTCTCTCTCTGTGTGTTTCTTTCCCTCACCAAAGTCATCCATGTGTCCCCAGTAGATCGTAGACCATGCTAACACTTTAGCATCCACCATATTGGAGCGATTGTAGGCCGCTAAAATGATGCATTAAGTACAAAGACAGACCTTTATGTAACAAAAAGTTGTTAGTGGTTTATATATATTGCAATATATCTAAATATTGTTAATTCAATATAGCTGATGTAGCCCCAGTTTATTTTTGGAACTATTTCAGGTGAGCAACCACGACGTATTCATCCGCTGCACAGTGATTTTTAGCTGCACACAGTCTCTCATCATCTTCCACTTTTGCACCACCTTCACTTCCCATGGAAACAGGGAAAGTAGACCCTGCTAGTTTAAGTTTCATGTAAATTTTTACCAATCTCCTACAGAAAACTGACAGACTGAGCCGCATATCATTTAAGACAGTGATTCTCAACCTTTTTCATATCAAGGACCCCTAATTTAGTCCACATTAGGGCCACGGACCCCCATTTTATGAGATTTTGTCTCTCGGACCCAAATCTGATTTTTATATATGATATGATTTTGTTCAGAATTCCATGACTATCTGTAGGGTAGGCTGAGAGACAACAGTGAAACTATGATCAAAATAGTCATTCTTCCATGTTCTCTAATTGTGTTAACTTCTTGTAAATAAAATAATTTAACAAAAAAAAAGGGGTTTTTGATTTGAATTCATCAATTTGCTTGGGACCCCCTGGAACGATTTCAAGGACCCCTGGTGGTCCCCGGACCCCACGTTGAGAACCACTGATGTAAAATAATTTACCATTTACAGGGCTGGTCCCAAGATCCCAGGTACAAACAGCAGACATGCTGATTCTTTATACCTCTCTCTGGATAAAATGTAATGTTATGTAATAGCGAGCACATTGTGTGAGTCTCACGCTCAATATGTGAGGGTTGCCAGTCCTGCATTTATCTTTAGAGCTGCTGCAAGATCTCATTTTTCTAACTGTTTAGATAATGCCAGTCGCCTACAATCACTCAACATGGAGTATGCTAAAGAGTTAGCATGGAGCACAAATGATCTACCTGGGTTATATGGATGATTTTGGTGACCAATGGGACAGTCTCCCAAAATAATATTATTCCTTCCTTGTGTAGTCCTTTAACCCACAGGTGTGTAGTACGCTGCTTCTATTTCCGTCTTCCTTTCTCTCTGACTGTTTGTGCCTCCTCTCTTTCTCATCCTCCCACTCCTGTCACCGTTACCTCTCATTTCCCGTCACTGATACAAGTCTCTGACCTCCATCTCCTCTGAATAACATGGCATGACCCCCCCGCCTCGAATGCCATGATGAATCCAGTCCAGTCCGCACCGCCTTTGAGTTGTCATTTCAGCTATTTGATACCGGCAGGCGGGTTTTGATGCGTTGTGAGGAGCTGCGAGGCTCCGGGTTTAAGCGACTAGACAGCGAGTGGATTTGTTAACTCCTCTGCTTGTGCCTCGCGTGTGCTGCGATAAAGCAAGCCGAGCGAGGTCAGTTCCCATTGATTTTACACCGAAAAACTCTCATCCTTGCTCAGTGTATAGCCGGAGATAAAGGGCCTGCAGTAGAGACTCAATTTGGAGCTTCAGATAGCGAGCCTGGCAACCGTATCTATACAGAGCTCAACCTGCTGGGCTGAAACATTACCAAAGAGACAGTACTAACACCGGCAACGCTCACAAGCAATTCGCAGATACGGCAACAACGACTTTCACAAGCTTTTTTTTTTTTTTTTTTTTACCCCGCTTTTGCTTCCCGCAACCTCGTAATTAACCGCAAAGCTCACGTTAGACTCTGACACTCCTGATATATATGAGACAGTAAAAGTGCCATTTTTTTTATATTTTCTCCTGGGTCGGCACAGACAAACAAGCCGTAAATAGCCGGGATTCTGCTTGTTTTTTGGGGTTCCTCCGCAGCCGCCGGAGAGGCGCACGGGGAAAACGCGGCTGCCTCGCTCGGTGGATCGAGGCTGTCGTGAAGTTACAAGACTCTCCGGTGGGGAAGTCCCTATTCTCTTTAGTGTCATCGCCGACTTTCTCTCTCTTTCTCTCTCTCTGTCTCTCTCTGCCTCTGCGTCTCTCGCTCTTTTCCTTTAGCGGACCCACTTAGGCTTCATGATAGTCTCTCCTGGGCCTTCTCCCTCGAACCCACTGCCCCCTCCCCACCTCTCTCTCTCTCTCTCTCTTTCTCTCTCTCCCCCTCTTTCACAGTCTATGTCTCTCTGTCTCCTTAGAGGACCCACTTCTACCCCACTTAGTTTTTATTACACGCTCTCCACCCCCACCCCACCCCCCCTCTAACCCCCACACCCTTTCAACCTTTTTCTCTATCCTCTCCTCTTTTTTCTCTCTCTCCCTGTCTGCCCTTCCTGTGTCCTTTGGGTGCATTTATTTGTCCTTTGATGCCCAGACGTCCTTCTTCCAGACTCTTTCTTAGAGTAGCTCCAGCAGACCCCCCCCCCTCCCCCTACACACACACACACACACACACAGTCCATACACCCCAGAGGAGCTAGCCCCAGACAGGCCGCCACCCTCGGGACTTTGATTACCGGCAGCTTTCTCATAGCCGCCACCCACAAAACCCTCCTGCCTTCCAAAAAAAAAAAAAAAGAAAAAAAAAAAATTTACTCTCCAGCAGCCATGCCAAAATGAAAATAAGGCATTAGAGAGATGAAACAGATGCTATTGACTGGTTTATTCTATTCAGCTCAACAGATTGCGGTCCATCATAGTGGACCAGAATTATTATTTTTTTTCCTTCCGACTTGGAAGGATAAGGAGATGGAGAGACGGGAGAGTGTGTGTGTGGGAGTGTGTGTGGAAGTGTGGAGCGTGTGTGTGTGTGTGTGTGTGTGTGTGTGTGTGTGTGTGTGTGTGTGTGTGCTGGTGACCCACCCTTTTCATAGTCCTCCAAGCAGAATGAAATAGCGGCAGACTTCGGACGATATGATGGATGCGTTTGAGTCCGCCCGGTGTCGAATTGAAACAGAGGGAAATATAAGATGAGTCTCATTAAAATGTGACAGGCTTTGCTGCAGGGAGGCCTCGCTATCCCCCAGACTCTGTACTACTTAAACAGGAGGGACAGGATTGAATAGAAATGGGAAGCTGCAGTACACAGGCTTTTGAGAAATGACTGCAAACAGAGGTCGGCGGAGGTTGCGGCGTCCCCCGTCTGCACGCGGCGGCTTTTCCTATTTCCGGCTTCCAAGGCAATTCGGCAAGCAGAGGGGAATCCAATCAACTTGATGCGAAGGGAATATTCAATGCACTTTACATCAAGTGTGATAAAAAAAAAAGAAATGTGCGTTAGATTGTGTTATTCGGTGTACGGCGGTGCTGCAGATGATGAGGCATGACTTTTAATTTGTAATCCAATCTTAAATCGAGTGTTGTGGAAATACAGTGGACATGGCGGCCCAATTTACTGTGTGCGACGCATCAGCTGGAATCAGCCTCTCCAGCAGTAAAAAGTAATGAGGAAAAAGTAACAATTTATCTTTTTTTTCAGTAAATCTAATCTGTCCAAGTCCATTGTGAATGTAGGTGTTTGTGGAGAATGAAATGGAAAAAATGAAATGAAAAGTACTGTGCAAAATATTCTACCATATGAAACATTTATGCAAACTGAAAAGCGTGGTAGGTTGTTTAAATACTTAGATGCATGTATAAACAACTATGAACAAGTGTTATTGTGATATTATTTCTTTGAGATTTAATTTTCTCCTGTTCGGCAGACTAACAGTAGATGTTTAGATAGATGTTGGTTGTATTATAATGACTGTATAACCCACCGATGAAAGTATACATTATGCATATTGCATTTACGGTACTTAAAAAAGCTAATGCAAACTAACGCTTGAATTTTGGGGGGGATTAATGGCGCCATTTTCCCCAGCTTAATTCTTTCGGTGTTGCCTCCTCGGAGCAAAGCAAAGCCCTGGGTCTTAATCCATCACCCCTCTCCTTCACAGATCCCACATCCTCTCCTCACCACCTACCGTCTGTCAAAACGCTGCCTGATAAACGACTACGCCCATGGCCCGCTCGCAAACAAGTGTAGGGAAGGAGGGCTGGGCCGAAGGAGAGGGAAGGAGGGGGGAAGAGTAGGAGGATAAATGTGGATCAGAGCCTCAACTTTTTGACAGTTTGAACAATGGCCTGGAGAGCTCGGTGGAAAAAACACTTTTCGCCCGAAACACCCCCGTTTAGCTTTTCGTTTTAACACTGCATGTCTGCAGCTCGGAAATTGACCCCTTAGCAAACACACACAGGCTTGAAGAGGGAGACCTTTGGTTTGTTTCCAAGACCAAAAGCTGTCAAAGCACATCTCAGAATTGGACAATAGGCCCCGGTTTCCTTGCAAAGAGGAAAGGAATCCACCACTTCGGGTTCTGCGGTGCCGCGCTCTCCCTCTGCCTGCCTGACCGCTGATCCTGGTTCACAGGGAAAGTGAGGACATATTTTTTCCGTTGTCTGGCGAGACGTTGGGCCCAAAATGCAGCCTGTCACACACACACACACACACACAGCAGCTGCTGAAAGCGTACGCCAGGCCTCCGTGTAAATGTATATAATTTCCTTAGCCTTTCTGCTTCCAGCTCGCCTCCGCCCCCCCCTAGTCAATGGCCGGGCATTAGCGAAACAGTTGCCGGTTTTGCGCTGTGTGTTTTAGGTCGTCAAAGAGGCGATGGCGGGGTGAGACGAACACAGAGGAAAAAAGGGGGGTGAAGGATTCGACGAGAAGGGAAGCGGACAGTGCCGGACCGGGTCATAACTCATTCGCTATTCCTCGGAGAAAGCCGGCGGCGAACGCTGCAACAATAGGCGCGTGACCGCGGTGATTCAGATCCGACCAGCGAACCCATCCCGGGGGACAAAGGACACATAAAAAAAACCTCAAACTTTTATAATCTCTTTGTGTGTGGGCCCGTGTTTGTTTGTGTGTGTTTGTGTGTGTGTGTGTGTGTGTGTGTGTTTCCTCACCGTTCCTACCGCAGAAAAACACAATCACATTTCTATCGAGTTACTGAAGTCAGAGGGGACCTGACGGCATCCGCTCCTTTTGCCCTGAGAGTAACTGGAAGTGAGGATGATTGAATTATCTTCAGGCAGAAAGGAACATATTGGAACGTGTATCCTCGGATACTGAAGGGCCTGCGACATTGGAAACATAAACTCCATTCTCCAGCTGGATTGATCTCGTGTTGCTCTGTAATTGCATTGGGAAAGTTGGAAAGAGAAGTGGGAAATTACTATAGGTTGCATCAGGGGGATAGGGGAGGTTCTGGTATGTGCTCACAGTTAGTCAATTATTCGACAACGCGGAGGACAAGGTCTGTTTAAGGCTTAAAGGAATCAACGCTGACTTTTAGGCAAATAACTTCTTCGATCAACCTACCGCCGCGCGAGGAGGAAATTGACAGCATTTTCATCTCTGTGTTCACTATTTCTTCCATATGGTGCTTTTGAAGCTCTTATCCTCCGCTAAACACACTCAGGCTACAGTGGCACTTGTCATTTCAGCATGATTTCTGAGATCTTATTGGATTTTATTAGATCCATTACTGTATCTGCACACTTAGGCTGCTATATGCTTCTCCTGAGGCTTTATTTAATCTGCGTCTGCATTACTTTTCGCCCCCGCTCTTCCTTCTCATCCCTTTGCATTGCTCTTATGCTCCACTGTGGCTGGATTGCTTTGTGGAAATCTGATCACACTGCGAGCCTGACTGCTTCCACATCTGCTTTTGAAGATCCATTCTGATTTTTGTGCATCCGGACCTCACAATCACTCAGCGGGTCCTGGTGTGATTACATGATATGCATGTTGAATTGAAACAAGAAGTGTAATTGTTGAAGAATTTGCATACGCTGTCGCAAACTAAACAGATATTGTGCACAGAGGTGAAACTGTTACCAATCTTCTCGCTGCTCAAAACTGTATTCCTGAAGTAATAATCTTGCCATTTTCATATAAATAAATGTCTGATTTGCTACTCTCTATCGTCGATTGATATAATACAATAGTGATTCAACCTACAGCCAGTTGATGAAAGCTTTTACATTTGCTGTTCTGAACAGCCGGTGGTGGTTGGCAGGAAGTGATGAAATTTATGGCCAGCAGATTGTTTGGAATCAACAGAAGAAGAACTGGCTAGTTTGCATGTGCAGTGATAGCCACCATGGTTAGGGTTAGGGTTATAAAATAAAAGAAAAGAAAAGAAAATTTAAAAAAAAAGAGTGCCACCTGCAGAAACTCAAACTGCAAATCCAAGGAAAAAGACGTCACAGTACTGGACACACTGTTTGATTGACAGGCGATCTCCGGAAAGTGCAGTGCAGAAACACCACAGCAATGAGCGCTTGACACCAAATATGGAGACAAAATTAAAAAAGATTAACAAATAAATAAAACAGGATCCCCACATGAAGGTCCGCTGCCCTACCAAGTGAGCTAGAGAAACTTATAGGTAGCGTGTCTCTGTATCTCATGGCTCTATATATGCAGTGTGTTTTTTGTGTGTTTTTTTGGACCGACAGACCGACTCTACCGACCGACCAACAGAGTGACTTATAGTAAGCTGCTGGTTATGGCTGAAAGTCAGCTGAGACTGCTAAAAGGTGGTTAGATTGTGGCCACATCCTCTGTTTCCATCTTTCCTCTCGGTGAGAATATTTATGGTTTTGTATCAATTGCACGCACATGTGTTTAAATGAGTAGCCAGCTTGTCAGAGTGAGCATGGGAATGTGTTTGTACCTGCATGTGTGTGTGTGTATGTGTGTTTGAGAGAGAGAGAGAGGTTGAGTGGGGTCATTTTGACATTGATTTGACAAAAAAATAGAAATAAAAGGTACTACAAGGTAATGCAATTAGAAAACAGATACAACTAAAAACAGATAAACGTTTACATATTATTTTACATATATTCCATTTTATTAAGGATAGCAGTAGCCGGTCGGGTGTGTGTCTGTGTGTAGGTCAGCCAGCCAGAAGCAGCGGGGCTCTCGGCACGTCTGACCTTTCCTCGGCCTCCCACAGGCAGCTGACACCGGGCTGACACCGGCCCCATACGGCCCGCACGCCGGTCCCCTCACACACCGCAAACACACACCCAGACAGGGCAAATTTACCTGGCCTTTGCCGCCCACCATGCCTTCTCACTCTGTCTCCCACACACACACACACACACACGTATGTGCATGTGTAGGCACACACACACACACGTACAGAGCCGTACAGATACATTTGTGCATGTATAGACACCCAAACAAGACGGCGACTTCCACTCGAACAAACACAACATTTTCACAATATGATATTATGGCATGGTCAAAAAAATCGCATTAAACTAGCTTCGGAAACTGTTTTGAACTGATATCAGAAAGATTTTCAGGTTCCGATTTCACAAAACGATGCAGGTAACAACTAAGGACGGCTTTCACTTTCATTTTGGCTCTATATTTACGCTGGTTTTCAATATTGCTGCATGTATCAGCATCTCAACTATCTATGCGATGTCTGTTCAACATGTTTGCTGGTTAGTCACATACACGCCTACACAAAGATGTCACCGCACACGCACGATTTGTCACACACACTCAAAACAATCTCACAACTCCATTGCACGACAACCAGACAGGAATATAATGCACACACGCCCTGTCTATTTCTCCAGGGGTGTCATGAATCTCTCTTGTAATTGAAGTATCTGGTCCTGCGCGGCGAGTCGTCGCGGCTCACGCTGAATCTCCAATCCACATCGATACAAAGGAGGAAGTCAGCCTCCGGGGCTGCGAGCCGTCATCCGAAGGATAATCTATGAAAGAGATGTTATTAAAAACACAGTGAAGCCTTCTTATTAAAAATATGACTAAAAAGCTGATACGCTTGTGCAGAGCGACTCACATTGTATGTAGCAGTAGAAAAAAAGTAATAATCTGTGACATTTTCATATATACAAATGTCTGTAGCGCTACTCTCTGTATCTCTTATATCTTGATTGATATAACACAATAGTGATTCAACCTATTCATAGTATTGTATTAGTTCACCACATGGCCATTTTAGTAGGAAAATAACAGGTGATTGTAATCAAATGACAGCCACAGGCAATGAGCCGTGTATGTGGTAAAACACCATATTGGTGGGAAATGCATGTGACATCATGGGAATACTACTATGAATTCATGAAAGCTTTTACGTTTCATGAACTTTCGCTGTCTGGAAGGTCTTTCCCGGGAGAAATACTCTGCCGTTTGTTTGGAATAAATAGAAGAAGAACTGGGCGCCGCGTACAGAAACTCAAACTGCATCAACAGAAAATCCAAGCTCCGCCCACACTGTTTGATTGACAGGTGATCTGTGGGAAGTGCAACACAAAAAAAAACAGCACAGCAATAAGCGCTTAATGGCACCAATTAAGCAGACGAAATTATAAACAAAACACAAAAAAACACAAAAACAGATTTATCCTCTATCACCAAAATTACAAGCAGCCAACAGTAAGGAGTGTAAGGGTCAAAGCCACAGCACATATAGGCAATAGATGTAACTAATACATTTTTTCGTCATGTTGAAATACCTAAAGTCAAGGCAGAAAACCACTTGCATTAAAACAAAGGAGGCTTTTCTTATGCTAAAATAACTAAATAATTCTTCAGCCGCAGCCGATGTGTCTGAAGCATGAACACGCATGATAGAGAAATGCCTAATAAAGAAATAAAAGTCAGGGAGAAAAGAGGCGTATTTTTATTATTATTGTATTTTTTTTAAATCTTAAGACAGGGAGTGTGAGCTACCTGAGATGCCTCCCTGCCCCGGAGAGAAGAGGTGAGAAATGGAGAGGAGAGGGTGAGAAAGAGAGAGAGAGAGAGAGAGAGAGAGAGAGACAGAGAGCAAAAGAGAATGTAGCGGAAAAATAAAAACCTTTTAGGATTAGTTTCCAATTTACAACCGTTATCAACCCATCAGAGGGAAAACAGCTTACGGTAAGGGAACAGTGAGAGGTTGTTTGCTGAAGCGGATTACAGCACTAAAAGGATCAGAAGCAAAGCACCACCACAGTTCAGGTACAGTTGCAGGGTTATGAGGAGGGTGGATTTGGGGGCGGGGGGGGGGGGGAATTGATACCATGGAGGATGCTCAAGTCCTGGAAAAAAAAAACACACCACCACACCAATTTTATATATATATATTTTTTTTTTAATAAATATAAGAGCGAGTTTTTGGGGGAGGAAATACGCCTAGGAACACATTAGTGGTTTCAGTGCGACGCATGCCAAAAGCATCCATTATTCCATTAGCTGGATCCATGCTTTCCTTGGGTCAGAACAAGCGAGCTCTGTTGAACGCATGGGATTCAGCAAAACAGCAGATAGTTACATGATCAAAACATGAACTTAAGATGTTTTTTTCCCCCCAAAATGGATGTATAGTGTTTTGGAAATGTACTTGTCATACGGGCGATGTTGTTTGAATTGGAACGGCCTGTTAGTGCGCATTCTTGACATGTGGACTTGCTGTCTGGACCCTCAGACTGCCTGTCTGCTAGTGGTAACTCTTACTTTAAGCAGCGGAGGATCTTAGAGTAGACATCATTTCTATTTTTTTTTTTTTTTTTTTTCCAGATCCTATTGGGTGACGGGGTCAAAAACGCTTGGTCAGTGACCCTGGATCAACATTCATATGAAGGATTTTGTTCCAGCGGTGCTATTGTGCTGTTAGACCGTCCAGTTTGGACGTTCAGCTTTTGGTTTTTCTTCATTTTCTTGGTCTTCTGCGTTTTGAGTAAGTTTCATGATCGGCTGAACAAAGAAATCCATTCAAAACACATCAAAACAAGCCCACTGAAAAGCTTGGCTGTGTGTCAATTGGAAAATAAGAAGTCTTAATTCCAGAAAAGCCAATTTCGTTTGCAGTGCTGTGTGAGATTTTCATCCGCTAGCAGTGATTTATAAAAAGTGATACCTAGTCTTAGAAAATGTTTGCCGACCTAGAAGTAAAAGTCATTTTGAGTCATCATTGAAGTTATTAGTTATCTCAAGACCGCTGTCTGAAAAATATTAAAATTCCCACAGACTGGATCATCTGTATTTGGCAAATGATGAAGAAGTGATGAACCATTTTCTTAAAAGGGTCCTAAGCAGCTTTATCAAAAACTAGATACAGAGCAGACAAGAGACTTGCAGCGCGTGGTAGAAATACAGACAGTGTGCAAACACAGACAGGCCGAGTGAAACCAGGACCAGAGCGCCGCTGATCACATCCTGACAGCTCATGATGGCAGCGTCTTGTTAAAAGCTGCATGAGCTGCAAGACGGACGCTCCCGAAGAGCCCGGACCACGTAGATATAGAAGGGCGACTCGTGGCCCGGGCCGCAGGCATCGTATCATTCAGCTACACCACCTGTCTGAAGAAACAGGCAGGAATGGGAATACCAGAGCTGTAGATATCCCTCCAGGCAAATGCAGCCCCTCTCGGCTCATCTCTGGAGCAGAGTTAGCCTTGCCTGAAGCCTTGTACGCCTAAATATCTGCTTCGGCCAAAGGGAGGGATTTTTCCACTGTTTTTTTCAAGGGAAAGCAACTTTTCCTTTGGTCCGGTGTCCAAAATTCACATCCAGGTGACATCTTCATTAACATTCCCAGGATGAAAAAAGGCAAAATATGAGAAATTCAGGCAAAATTCTAAAAGAAAAATGCTTTTTTTTCTTCTTTCTTCCGTTTACAAACCGAATGTCAATCTAGCAAATGATACTGCAGCTCAGCCTGGGTTGCGGTTACAAAATATGATGTTATAACAGATTACAGTTACTTTTTCTGGTTTACTGTTACAGTCCAACGCTGGGCTCAGCCGCTGCGCCTTCCTGTCCTGTTATTCTTAAAACTTGAATAACCTTGGCAGTTCTGGTTCTGGAAAAGAGGTGCTGTGCTTTAGGGAGGCTGTAAAGAAAGCCCGAGCGGCGGTTAATGGTGAGCCCCAATCACTCTAATCCATTAGGACTGCAGGGGTTATTGGAATTAGGTCTGCAGATTTGATTTTATATGATCAACATTAAAGCCCCGTCACCCACCAGTGGCACATTTCCGAACGCACTCATTTCTCACAATATTGCACCCATAGCTCGGCTGTGCCCACCCAACCAAAAAATGACCTAAATGGCTCAAAGTATTTGCTTCCTCCTGGAAATGTGGCCGCGTGTGTGTGAGAGAGCGCGTGTGCATGTGTGTGTGTGTGTGTGTGTGTGTGTGTTCGCTGCAGTGGTAATATGTACAGCACAGGGAGTTATGGCGTGTGAGATGCTAATGCCGTGTGACTGTGCCAAGCTCTTATAGGGCAGCATGAGGGGCAGTAAAATGGTGGCTGGGAAGTTATGGTGCAGGGTTTACGGTATGGGAGACATTACTCATTTCTCCCTCACTCTTTCCCCCTGTCTTTCTCCCCTCCGCCCCGCCCAACCCATACATTCATAATGACAACCCATGCCTTCACATCAGAGGAAGGGGAAGAACGGGATGGCATCTCATTGGAAGTCACATCAGCCACATCAAAGATGGCAATCGTGAGGTCAATTGTTTGTTTGTTTATTGTTATGCACAAATTGCAGAAGGAGTAAACCATCTGAAATACTTCCCATTTAGATATTCAACTAGGTTAAATACACAATAAAAAGAGATAAAAACATTGAGTGAGAATATATAAAACAACATTAGCAGGTACTGACTCAGGAATTTTCATTTATCAGCTCGGTTGTCGACAAGTCACCTAAAAATCAACAATAAAAGAGCCGCAGCAGATGTTGCTTTCTTTTCCGAAAGTAGAGTCGATTGCATTGGTGTGAACATAAGTGATCATTTTTATTTCTATTACCTTTTATTACCTGCTGACATTGGCGGACTCGCTGCCATGTTTCGACACACTTCCACAATTTGTGACGCCAAGTGGGAGATATCAGCCTGGGCTTCACGAAATGAGAATAATGTCTTAAAATGCAAATACAAATGCAAAAAGTGAGAGAAATGTGTTTCCCCACTACGAAAGGATCACCTGAACATGCCTTAGTTGCCTAAACCTATACCCTAACCTTAACCAATGTTGTTTTACTTGCCTAAACTTTACCGTTAACCAACCTTTTCCCTTGACAAACAGGTGAAAATGGCGTGTTCAATTCATGCTATAGTGTCACATAATCCAATTTGTGTGATTGTCACTTAATCCATCGTGCTGGAGGGGCGTAATCTTCACATAATTTGTTTCCACAAAACACGTTTGTGTTTCAGAGGTCATGCTCATTACACAACATTTCATGAGACTATGTTGGAGATACTGGAGCCGTTAATCACCACTAGCAGGCTATGTGAGTGTTTTTTTCCCCCCGGTCGGAAGCTTGTATTTAGGGTAAATTATCCGCCTCACCGTCCTTGCTTACCTTTCTCCTTCCCCTCCTCTTCTTCTTTCCTCCTTTTTTGCTTGTGCAGACATTTCCAGGCGTGCGCGCACCCACACACACACACACACGCACATAGACAGATGTATACACAAACGGATACACACAGTCGCAGACACTCGCCCTGTCACACACACACACACAGACACACACACTCATTCGTTCTGTCTCGGCCCATGAAGCGGTTAGTGTGGTGTCCCATGTGTCGGACATATGGGTCATTACCCATCCGCTGGATCGCCCTAAATCGCTGGGCGCATTCTTCTGCCGACATGATTGTTTTAATGGACGGCAATAATATACAGACTGCACTGCAGGCCCCACACTTGCGGTTGGATGCATATATTTTTCTTTGGTGGAGGGGAGGAGTCTGCCGGTCTCTGTCTCTCTGCTTTTATTTTCACTCTGGGCCATGTGTGTTTGTGTTTCACGTGTCTCTCAGGAGTTGTATATGTATCTCCGACGCAGCGGTATCTCATGTGTGGGCGTTTATGTTTATTCATCTCCAGATGTAACGGTGCATGTTAGCATATGAATTATATGTTTTACTCCAGAAACATGTTCAGTCTCAAGCATGTTTGTGTCCTTTCTGTATACTCGCACCTTGCCCTCGGTGCATGCATTCTCTTTCCTTTCTCCCTCTGGTTGTATGTGTTACACTGACTTTTACAGTTTAGGGAGACGATGAACAGATTGGCATTACAAGTCTGTCGAAGTGTGTGCTGCACTGCAAAAAGTGACAATCTTAACAAGTGATTTAATTGTGTACGGAGTCCTAAAATCCTGTTTTTCTTAAGAAACTGAAAAACTCACACCAGTGGGGTCGGATCACTTGTTTTCAATGCAAATCAAATTGTTTCAAGAATTCCCAGCAATTATTTGACAGACAGCGATAAGCAGGAGGTTCAACGTCAATCCAAACAAGCACAAAATTTTCACAATATGCATTGAAACAGCTTTGGAAACATGCTTTGAACTGATATCAGAAAGATATTCAGGGTCCCAATTTGACAAATTGATGCAGGTAGTAGCTATGGACTACAGAGTCATCTCAACTCTCATTTTGGTTCTATATTTATATGGTTTTCAAGGTTGGTGCAGACTGACTCTATCAACATCTATTCAACCTCAAAAGCTGGGTTTCCTAGCATCAAGTGACAATGTCTTCAACAGATCACTCAACAAATATCAATGAAATTTGATTTACATTGGAAACAAGTAAAATCAACTCACTGGACTTTTTTAGCACACAATCCAAGATCAAATAACTTGGTAAGATCATGTCATTTTTTGCAGTGTGCCTTGCCGTTGCCTGCAATCCACACAGAACAGATGTATCACATACTCGTCTCACAGTCACGGTCAAAGCACCACACACACGACTGCATGTACACACACACACACACACACTCCCACACGTGTATGTGCCCACAGAACACACACACACACACACACACACACACACCACAGATGCAAGCAGAGCCAAGGCTGTGACTTTAATTATCACCTTGTCTCTGCCTAAATGAGGGTGTAAGGCTTAGCTCATCTCCACAAGGACTGTGTGTGTGTGTGTGTGTGTGTGTGTGTGAGAGAGAGAGAGAGAGAGAGAGAGAGAGATAGGGGGAGACAGAGGAAAAAAAATCCCCATTAAATCACTTCAACATTCGCATTGTCTCAGTTCTTCTGCCCTTTCTTCTTGTGTGTGACAGCATTTCTTTGTCTCAGCTGATTGCAGGGAGGACAGCCGCCGCCCGCCGTACCGCACCTGACCCCGAAACCTCCAGCACCTATCATTCATTCACACGAGACGTTCATTTCCCAAAGGTAATAGTTACCCTTGCAAAACCCTCAGCTCTTCTGTCATCGCACGTGGAGTTTATAGTTGCTCAGTCAAACACCGGAGTGTATAAACAAACTCTCACGCCTGAGGAGAGATATGAAAGGAAAGGTTATGGTGCAAATTTATTACATCACCCACCCAAATCTGGGCAAGAAAGAAAGAAAGATGGCGGTGTGGGGCTGAATAGGTCTGTCATATTCCCTAAAGCGACATTTTGCCTCCCTGTGATGTATGATTTGATTACTATCACACATCTATGACATTTCACTAAGCTGAAAATCAATGGGGCTCAATGGAGAGGCTGTAACAGACATAAATCATCTCAACTTCTCTCTTATCTTCCCCCCTCTGTGACATTAGATGTAAAGAGAAGGCAAGATATTACTGATAGAGGGAATAAAAGAGAGAGAAAAAGAGGATATAAGCAGATTCTGATAAGGATAACGTATGCAGAAAGCAAAGCTGTAAAACAGGGAGGGAGGGATGTGAGGAGGGAGATGAGCAGAGATTAGCACAACAGAGGGAAGGAGGGAAATGGAAATAAAATGGTAAAAGAAAGCGCAAGGGCAAGAAAAAGGAAAGATTAAGTGACCAGTTAGAGAAGAAGGAGAGATTAGAATGAAACGATAAAATAAACAGGGAGGGTAAAGAGAGATAAAGTCGCAGAAAGGCAGCAAAAAAAAAAAAAAAAGAGGAGGGATCAGTCACAGATGTGTAGGGGCTCTGGGCCTGCTGCTTCCTCCGAGGGTAAAAGGGCATCTTTAATCCCCTCGCTGGTGTCTGGAGCCCGGCCACGCAGTGTAAACACTCCACACACACACACACACACGTATGCACACAAACACACATTAAAAGCGGCCCGCGTGCCGCAGGGGAGCGCAGCGGGACTCAACACCGTGGCATCTGTATTTAAACCTGGCACTCCAACGCGACGCCAGGCAGCCACACACTCGCCAGGCTGCCAGAGCTACTGGGAAAAGGCTCGCAGTGAGGGGGGGGAAACCGGTGAGACAAGCACGGAGCTCGTTCTAGCTGCAGAAGTTGGCGAAGTTGCTCTGGTGGGAACTAGCGTGTCAAATGCTTCGGCTCTTGCACCTCGTGCAGGAGGACCTGGGCCAGCCAGAGTGCCGCAAGAGGCAAAAAAACATAAAAATGACCTGTGATAATTATACTCAATAACCTGGGATTAAAATGATGCTGACATTTGGTACAATTTTAAAATGATTTGGTTTGCCCAAATGGAATTAATGTATGTATGTTTTCATTTGCACATATTATAGGTAGGGATGGGACAATAACCGGTATTGCTAAACAGTAACGGTTACGACACCACACCTAATTTTTATTGCCATGACCATAATTATAGCCACCGACTTGTTCGGAGGCTGAATAACAAATGCAAAAAGTCAATATTTAAATATTTATATATATATATTAAATATATAAATATTTGACATTTGTTCGACAGTCTAACATTAAAATGTGTTTAAAAAAGAGAAATGCATTGAGATTGATATGATACATTTGTTTTTAAGTAATTAAAGCATATTACAGTAGGCTACTGTTTTTAATGTTTTCATATTATTAATAATGATCGGGATAATAATGGATATTGAGATAATTTTGGCCAAGATAATCTTGCTATGAAACTTTCATATCGGCACAGGCCTAATTGTAGGTACACAGTAACATGCAGTAATATCCATAGTAAATGAGAGAACAGTAAATAAGTAGCTACTTTGTTATTAATTTGATTGCTTGGCAGATGATGACGGAGGGGGGGCGTCAAACTCTGAAGAGACTTAGCTAAATTGCTCAGGTAGGCCTGCAGATTAAATACTAGCCAATGCTAGTTCCACTAAACATGTGCTGTGCAGCAGCTAGCTAACAGAGTTCAGAGGGAGTTCAGCTCTGACTTCAGCAGACTTCTGCCTCGCTGGGTCCTAGTGCCGCCTGAGACTCGTCTGTCTCTACCTGGATGCTGTGAATAAGATTTAGCTTAACTCTCTTAGGCTGCGATCACACCTGCAGTTTGTTTTCTTTGCTGTGAACCACAGTGGAAGAGTTTACTTTGTCTCATTTTTGTATTTGGTTTGTTTAGGTTCACAGTTAAGCGAACCAGGGCTTGTAAACAAAAGTCACGTGACTCACAAGAAGCTTGTTCATTGGACAAAGTTTTGTTAACCTGTCATCCGGCCAGGTTAGAGATTTTGATGGCAAAAAACAAATCAGATTCCAGTCCTTGTAAGTTTGACTTGTCTGCGCTCTTTGCCATAACTTTCCTTCTCTGGTGTTCAAAAGGACATAGAAGAAATTAATATGAATATGAAAATCAGTCCCGACTCCATTTTTTCCCTTCGTTTTGTTATGCTAGGCTTTCCAAGCGTAAGTAACTGCTAGCTATCAGATGTCAACATCCGCCTCCTGATACCCATAAACCCTTGCGTTTTGGGGTTGTTTCCTGCAGTCAGTTCAGATTACCTTCTCACTCCTAATGAACCGCACCGCAGTTCACTTGGAAGAAGACCGAGACTCGCATCTTCAGTCATCTGATTATTTGGTGCCGCCCGAGTTCAAATGGCATCGTTCTCACCTGCCCAAACGAACCGAACTAAAGGAGTAAACACTCCGCTGTTTGAATAGACCGCTCCGAACAAGCTCGGTTTGACCACACCAAGTAGACCAAGGCAGTCAGCAGTGTAAGCAGTTTAGCTGCACCGGTTAGCTGGGAATAGTTGTGGGACATGTGAGTCATTAGTGGTTCCTGGCACTATTTCTCCATAAAGTCATCAAACCAATAGAGTTAATGCAAGTGAGAGAGATGCAGACAGTCATGTGTGTGCATGTGAATCTTCCTTGATGTCAGAAAGTATTTTTTTTTTCTCACTGACTTGATTTTCTTCAATACCCTACAATTTGACAGCCAAAAAAACAAGCAAGAGAATCCTGCTGGGGCTGATTTATATAGCATCAAGTATAATTTATTTGACTATATGAATATGGTCAGCATGAAACACATTTTGATTTTTAAGCGGCACACACACGCAGAGCATGTTTTTGTGTTATTATTACAATTTTCTGGCCCACGTCTGAGTTCCATTATTTTTATGTAGTTGAGATGTCAAGCAACCACCGCTCAAAACACTTTTCAGTCAATTTCCCTAAACCGCCGCGACAACAACAGTGAAACTCTTGAATTATTCTACCGCTCGGCGGCCGCGCGCTTCCCCGCTTTAAAGTTCCTTGTTCAGTGGAAGTTGAGTGATTTATTTTCAAGGGAAAGAAAATGATCACACTTTTCTGTTCCTTTCTGACACTGACTTTTTGGTATTTTCAAAAGTGTGTAGGACAGCACTTTTTTTTAGCTTACTTTGCCCCCCTTTTCCCTCACTGACGACTCGCCTCCCCACTCTCTCTCTCTCTCTCTCTCTCTGTCTCACACCCACGCACACATGCACACACACTCATAGTGGAAAATAAGCAAAAAAAAAACAAAAAAAAGTGGGGCGTGCAAGGTGTCTAGGTGCTGCAGAGCCTCGTGTGTGCGTGGGCTGTTGCAGAAAGGTCAGGTGTAATTTGTGCAGCTGCGATGCCGCCTCAATTAGCTGACGACGATATTAATGAGCCCTCACACACACACACACACACACACACACACACTGAGCACAGTCAGCAGCAATGTTTAAAACCAACATATACACACACGACGCAGAAAGACATAAATAATCACACATATACACACTCACAAAGCTATACATGCACTCACTCAAGTTTCTCTCTCTCTTTCTCTCTCTTGCGCACACACACACACACACAGACACACACACATACACACATGCATACATACATACACACTCGCTGCAGGCTTGGACGTGAATAGAGAGGTCAATATGGTTCAAAAAGGATCAGAGAGTCAACAGAGTCCAGACAGAATGCTACACAGCCGGCAGTGATAAACAATCCATGAGTACAGTCCATGTCTTGGATACCAGTTGTTGTTGTTTTTTGTCTGTATGTCTTCTGTAGAAATCTATTTTCCTATTCCAAACAAGCTTTGCATGCATTTGGTGTTAAACCATGAATCTATCAGGCGTACACTGAGTTCTCAAAACATTAGGCACACTTGCTTTTTCCATGAAATAGACTGGCAAGGTGAATCCAAGTGAAATCTGAGTGAGATCCCCTTTGATATCACCTATTAAATCTTCTTAAATCACGAAGGGGAGCTGTAGATGAAGGGGAGGAGACAGAAAGATGTTTAAACCATGAGATAACTGAGAAATGAGGGTGTTAAAGTATAATCTGTTTAGAATTTTAACTATGGACATAAAAATGCTGGATTACTTGAACTGTAACCAATGTAATCTGATTACTTTCAGAATGCTTTTTCTCTGCTTTTCCCTGCAGGACAGGGGAGTGATGTACTGTAGTGTCAGCCAGCATCCACCCTGCTGAAGGGCTCTTGAGCAAGACACTGTGTCCCTACCTTGCTGTTCTGTAACTGACCCCAGCCTCTGACCTCTTTGTGAATGGGGCAAGCAAAAAGAGAATTCCCCCACTGCAAAAAAAATCTTCATCTTAACAAGTAATTTAGTCTATTATTGAGTCCTAAAATCACAATTTTCTTAAAACAAGTGAAAAAATCTGCAGTGGGTTTAGATAATTTCATTTGTTTCCAATGCAAATCAACTAATTTCAAGAATTTTGTAGAATCAAGTGTCATTTTCTTGATAGTAGTGCAGTGATCTGCCTTATTCTGACCAGATATTGACACTCACACACACTGACTAAATGACTTGTTAAGATGGAATTTTTTTGCAGAGCCTTTGCAGATCAACAAAGTATTAAAACCCAATAAATCTGAAGTGCAATGGGCATTTTATTCCAGTAGAAGTGTCGTCTTTATTATGCCAGACTGAAGGATTGGATAAAAAAAACAACAGGTTCCAGGGTTTTGGAGCTCCAACAGACTCACAGACTCTAAGTCAATAAAGAGCTGTGGAGGCAGACAGAAGGTCAATAGTTTACTCAACGAACGTCTGCAACATGGCTACATCAGAAAGCACAAATTCTACATTCAACCTGAGCCTTTATATTCGGGATTTAAAACTAATGCTGATCCCCAAGAGGGTCAGTGCAGTGCAGAGAGAGCAGTGCTGAGCTTGTATACTCAGAAATACACTAAGACAAGATATAAGTTAATAAAGAGAGATGTGTGACTCATCCTGATGTGGCAACTTGACACAGTCAAATGTTCAAATTTGAAGATATGTCATGATGGGTTTGCTTGGGCTTGAGTTTTGATAGGCTTTGTTTCCCTTCTTCCCCCTTTCTAACTGACTATTTCTATTCCAAAAGCGTCTGTTTGAAAGTGTCTTTTTTAGTAATCCAATTACTCTTTTGCCCAGTAAATGGATTGGATTAAATTTAAAATGAACTTTATTGATCCATGAGAGGAAATTGGGTCACTGCAGCAGAAGACTGGAGGTTTGTAAAGAGTAAGAGGTAGCCTACAACAGGATGTGAATGAAAAGGCAATAAAAGATGTAAATAAAAGTGAAAATAAAAAAGAAATAAAGAGAGAGCTTTTTCATGATACTAATAAAAAGTTTCTAGTTTCAGATTTACATTTGGCTACTACCTAAACTTTTTTTTTAGCAATTCCCTGCTTCACATGTAAGGATGTCCAGTTCTTTACACTTCCATAAGTTCATATTCTGAAGCTGATAATTATTATATCAACTTGATATTTCAAGGTCAATCAAGGTCAAATTGTACTACCACAAACAAGGCAATGCAAGTTGTAGGAACTAAATGCCTAGTTGAGGTGACATTAAATTACGAGTCAAACCAACAAACCTGTATTTCTATCTTTCGTTGTTGTCTATCTGGTCGTAAGTTGTTTCAACTAAGCACCTAGTTGAATCAACATCGTATTTTAAGGCAGCCAGGTTGCTTTTTCAGTAATAGTTGACCTCAGTGGCAATCTTGTGTTTGATCAATAGCTTGAATTGCATAATTTGCCAAGTCAAATAATTTATTTTCTAACAGGACTGAGTGGAATGCATTCATAAACAAGAAATAACATTAAAAAGTACGATTTATTTTGACCTCAACAATTCAAAATGTGGACAAAATATGCTGTTCGTCTGCCTAACAAAGCACAGCTGTTCAGGAGAAAGACAGAGTTCAGTCAGACTGATATACTATCAGTGAGGGATGGGAGAGAGTTTCTCATTCACTTTCCCTGTCTAGATTTCCCCAGCCGGTCTGGAGATTCAAACCAGCAACCTTCCAGTCACAAGTCCGTTTCTCCAATCTTTAAAGGGGGGGGGGGGGGTATCCTAGGACGTGGCAATTCTTAGTATTTATGGTGATTTTGGTTCTTGGAGGTGTGAAGTAATCACAGTAAAAAAAACAGAATCATGTTACTATGCTGTTTCCCCACAGTCACCAACTATAAAACACGCCCCCTTGTACAAGCCAGTCAGATTTTGCTCCAGTTTCTATGTAGACACTGGACTGTCTGAAATCGACCAATCAGCGCAAAGAGGAGGGCGGGCCTTCCAGAATGGCCAGCCAATCAGAGCAGTAGCTCATTAGCATATGAAGGTGCTTATGTAAAACAACCTATTTTCTTGTAGGTGGGAAACAAACACTGGGAAGTGAATAGCTAAAGATATAACTAAACGATATTTACTGAAAAAAACTTCACAGATGTATTTTATAGACACCAGGTAATTATATAAAATTGCTGAAAAAGCAAATGATACCCCTCCTTTAAGATACTGCCACCCAACATGCAACTTACAGAAATGTATACAGGTGAGATTGTGCAAGCAGGGCAGATGCACCTGTTTCTGTGATCGTATTTACTGTAATCCTGTCACATGTAATCCATTACTCCCCATTTCTAATCAGATGAGAATCGGCTAATGCCAATAAAATGTGGATCAGCTGAGGAATGTGATATATGTGCCTACTTCCTCCTACATATATGTCACCTCTGATAAATGTAACTGTGTACTGTGTACAAGACACATGCATTCAATATGTTGGTTGTTTTTTTTTATTTTGTAATATACAATATGTATGGACTACAGTAAGTGAGTCTCACATAATGGCCTTTATCTAATTGAATAAACCATAGGTGCATGGACAAGCCATTACTGCAGCATATCAGATAGCGGATTAGGTTCTCCTCAATGCACAGAGATGTGTATCAGAGAAACCTGATAGGCATGCAATACAGCGTGGCGTTTGTATGGTCTACATTAGCCGAGTCTCACACACGGCTTCTATCTCATTTTGTATATGACAGAGCAAATTCACTTCAATGGGGTTAAGAGACGGAACAACAATGTATTACAACTGCGATTACACATCGTTTAGTCGGGCACGGAGATGGAGTTTCCATACTGGTATGAGCAGCACTCTTCTGATTTGCTGCTGATAATTATCAATTTGTGAGATAGACTGCAATTTTATTGGTGGCTACATTTTTTATTAACATTGTTTGTTTGCTGCTCATGGTTGACTGTAATCTTTAGCTAATAATTAGAATTTGCTGACAGGAAGTAATCCATCATCTTGGGGAAACTTGCTACACAATACAGCTTTACTTACAAATTACACTGATTGGCCTAATGGGGGCGCTAGAATTAAATGTCAAACTTACTTTGAAAGGCTATGAGTGCTACACCACCAGTCCGATTCTGATGAAACTCGGAGGAAGGATGCATCTTGCTACTGGTTGACTATAGGGGTGCCTGTGTTATTGAGGGACGACAACTCTACTTGTTTTACTGTGCTTTTGTCAGAATCATAATCACTTTATTCATGTGCAATAAATGTACAGGAACATAGATGACTCTGGTAGCGACTAAGTACAGTACTGAAACACATGGTACAGAGGCAACAGGATGTCTCTTCATTGAAACCCTGACTAATGAAATTATTTTTGAATGAAGAAGTAATTTACAAAAACCATAGTTGAACAATTAAATGAATACATAAAATGTGCAAAGAAAATAAAATGTAATTGCAGGTTGTACAGATTGCCATGTAGCTGTGGTCAGGTAGGAACCTCCTTCATAACGGCAGTAGATATCATTGACTGGCCAATAGCTGATATTTAATAAAAGGACAATATTGGCTCTATTATCGTCAAATCAATAATATTGCCCTAACCCTATGTGTATGTATTCCGTATCTGAAAGTATGAAGAAAGTATTAGACAGTAGATATGAAAGGCACATAATCAATTATTACATTAGTGTCCATTTTCCATTGATATTGCTAATCTTTACCAATACACCATATCTAATAATTAGTAATTATCCCTGTACCAAAATGTTGTATCATATCAAAGTTGCGCGACTGTGTGCTTTAAACCGGTTTTGGCCCGGAGTCTTTGTGCTGCAGAGACAGTATCATTATAAAAAACAGACCCAAGGTTGTTGGCATGGTTACTGCTGACTATTCTTATCATAGATCTTATGATTAGTCACGTCTGCCATTAGCTTTCTGCACCAACCTCTCCCGCCTGCGCTCTCTCTCTTTCTCTCCAGGCAGGATGTTATGGGCAAGGCTGACCTGATAAGGGCAATGTGTCCCCAAGCCCCCCCACCAAAAAAAAAAGTCCTGTCACGTCATTTACCATCTGTCCCTCTCTGGGCCACCATCACCTCACCCCCTCCCGCATCCATCCTCTCCCAGGGATCAGGCCTCTGACTGGGCATGATGAATCACATCGCTCCCCTTCCAACCTTCTAGTCCCTGGAGGTCCCTCAACACCCCTGTCGCCTCGTTCCCATGTCTCCTCTCTCTCCCTTCTCCCCCCTGCTCACTGTCCCCCCCTCCCCTCCTCTCCCTCTCACCTACCCCCCTTTCCCCTTGCTCTCCTCCCCCTCATCCCCCCTCCTCACCCCCCTGTCCCCTCTCCCCAGGGCTCGGCGGGGCTGGCATCCACCCAGGGTCCCTCCATTTCCTCCACATCTGATATGATCAGGAGAGAAAAGAGCTGAGAACATTCTTTTCCCATGATTCTTAAGTGGCACCAGGGGCACTCTGGGCCGGCTGGCTGGCTGGTTGGCTGGCTGGCTGGCTGGCCAACCGGCTGGCTGGATGACTGGCTGGCTGGCCGGCCCTGAAAAAGAGATCCGAAGCGCATAACTTAGCAGGATTAGCCACTGGCTTCCCCTCTGTGCTTACACCAAAACACTTATCCATGATTACAACACCGGCTTATTTTATAAGTGTGTCTGTGTGATATGATATGAAGTGGGCATATCTTTAACCTAACATATCTTTATATTCTGCAGGTGTAAGTAAAAGTGCAGAAAAAAAAAGTCAAGCCCTGTTTTGTATTTCTGTTCTGGTTTGACTAGCTACATGATTTATTGGTGTTTTTAAAGTGGTGATCAGTGAGATCCTTGTTTTTTTTTTGGACTGTGTTGACATCTGTTGTGCTCAGCACTCATTGCTGTGGTGTTTCTGCACTGCACTTCCCAGAGATCACCTGTCAATCAAACAGTGTGGGCGGAGCTTGGATTGAGTTTCTGTAGGTGGCGCTCTTTCCTCTGTCTGTTCAGCCATGGTGGCTGTCACTGCTCATGCTAACTACCCAGTTCTTCTATTTATACCAAACAAACCACTATTACTAACATAACTAATTAAAATGCATCACTTCTTGTGTGGCAGAGGATTTTCCCAGGAAAGAGCTACCAGACACCGGGTGTTTAGAACAGCAAATGGGAAATATTTCATGAACTGGATATAGGTTGAATCACTATTGTTTTCAGTCAGTCAGTAATAAAGAGTAGCAAAATTGACTTTTATTCTTTTGAAAAAGTTGTGAATGCTTACTTTAGATGCACTATCCAGGCTCCGCTCTTCCTCTGCTGTGATGCGTTGTGCTCTTACTGCACTGTGTTGTTTCTGCGCTGAGCGGCAGTGTGCAGTGAAGTGTGCTGTGCCCTGCTGTGCTGTGCAGTGTACCGCGCTGTGCTCAACTTTTGCCTCCCTTCCTCCCCCTCCACGTCTGTCTGACAGTTTTGTCTTACTCAGGGAGATTGGAGCATTAGACGGAATTACCGGCTAGCTGTGTTCCCATGACAACAAGATACTGTTAGCGTCAGGCAGAATCAGAATCAAGCCTTGGGCCAGGATCTAAAAAGGACCTCCTCCGCCGCTCCTTCCTCGCCATCCCCTTCTGTTTGCCCCCCAAGGAGCTTTCTACTCTCTCTGTCCCCTCTCTCTCTCAGCCCGTCTCTCCTTTTTATCTCCCTGCTGCTGACAGAACCTGTTCACAGAGAGGAGCATTTCGGATTTCTCCTGACACACACACACACACACACAAGCACATACACACGCATGCAGGCACACAACATATTCTGTCATGGAGGGAACGCTTTGAAGCTTTCAGGCGAACTCCTTGAATGCCCCATGCAAGATGGACAAGGAGACAGAGGGAGAAAGAGAGAAGCAGGAAAGAGAGAGAGGGAGGGAGGAAGGGATAGAGGAGAGGAGAGAAGGGGGGGGGGGGGGGGGGGGGGGGCTTGGTTTAGGGTGGCACCGGCCCAAGACATCAGCCTCGGTGACAGCAGGGACAGAAGAGGTGCCAGGCTGTGCCAGCAGTAGTGACTGACAATAAACCCGGGTCTCATTCAGAATGGCCCTGCATGAGGTGCAGCAGGGATGTGTGGTCACACCGGGGGGGCTGAGGTATTTGATTTTGTGTGTGTGTATGTGTATGTGTGTGTGTGTGTTTGCGTATGTGGGAGAGTGAGTGAATGAGTGACTGAGTGCATGTGTGCATAATACAGAGGAAGAGACAGAGAGAGGGGGCAGAGAGAGCACGAGTTAGTGAGTGCTAGTGTGCATGTGCAATAAAAGTGCAAGAGGAGGGGAGAGAGGGAACGAGAGAGAGAGAGAGAGAGTGTGTGTGTGTGTGTGTGTGAGAGAGTGTGTGTCTGTGAGGAGGATGGAGATGAGCCACTGACTTCCTGGGCTCCGGTCCAGGGCGAGACCATTCAGCTCTGATGTACACAGAGCATACAACAGAAGGGATTTGCACACCCAATGCCTCCGATAGAAATATAATGGATAATATTTCTATTTTTTTTTTTGTCCTGTTGCAAAGGTATGAGGAGGATTATACTATTGTCTACAAATGATTTTGGCAGGGAGCAATATTTGTAGAATATTAGACAGCATTGTCTCGGAAACAAAGGTGCCAGGAACGGAAGTAAACTAAATTCTGCAATAATTCTCTTTATCAGCAATTGGCAAAATTACGTCTTCACCACCCCCAGATGCAACGGTCTAATCCCTCTTCTTCTGAGAATGTTTTGATTAAGTAAGTTAAGGCAAGGCCCGACTCTGGCAGGCAGCACAGACATTTTGTCAGTCGGGGGAAATGGAGTTTCCTGGCAAGATACGGGAACAACAACAACAACAACAACAGTTCTCACTGCGTCTTTCTGCTGTTGTTTTGTTTGATTCTAGATCAAAACGACAAGTACACGTTGGTGGTCTAGATAATTTACATATCTCCCTTTATTTACATCCATCAAATGAGAAACACTTGCTCTGAAAGTGGGGATGTGATCACTCATTTAGTGTTGTTTCAGCTCGGAGACAGATAGCATGCTGTGAAGACATTTGCGAGCCTGTCCTCCCAGGCCTTGATCGATGGTCCCGGGAGAGGGCGTTTGTTATCATCACTTCAAACATGCTTTCTTATTAAAGGGAGAGGCAACACAAAATACAGCCATAAAACACGCTACAGAGTCGGGAGTTCATCAGCCTCAAAGTGTCCACTCTCTTTATTGTGCCAAACGGCTATTCCCGCGATCAATTAAGATACAGTCAGCGCCCCACGCCAGCCATGAGGCCCGATTTAATTGACAGAATCACAATGCAAGCTGGGCATCATACTGAGGTGGGGAATAAAATAAATAAATATGTACAAGCTTCATAGTTGATATGGATCTTTATTGAATCCTGTGAGTGTTCATCTAGAAACAACAGGGTTCATTTATCCAGCAATCTATTAACACATTTGTGCGAAAATCCTTTCATCTCTGAAATGACATTTTAGCTGCAAATTAGAGAGAATTGAGTCCTCAGAAACTTTGGCATGCATATTTCAGTAAAATAAAGCCTTGACCATAGAGGATTTGAGCATTATTAAATGTTTTTTTTCTGTAATTTTACATGTAAATGTTGCTGAAAACTACCTAGCATATAGCGAAAATAAAAGTAATTTGTGTCATAACATGTTATGTGTCACATTTAGAGTTTCCATACCGCATTTCCCCCTAAAAAATGTGGATTTGCCTGTTGCTAACACAGCAGAGTAGATAGCAGTTGTCCCACACTTAAGTTGCTCCATTTCCTGTATTAATGTTTCAGCAAAAATGTAAAGCTTTAAAGTGCCACACCTCCACCACCCCACGGCCACAGCATGCAGTTATAAATACTTCATGGCAGAGTATGGTGGCTGTGGTCAGAAAAATAGAGAAGCGCAACCCCCCTCACCTCGTCTCTGGCCCTCTCCCAACCACAGAAGTGGGACAGTAAACAGTCCCTCCTTCAGATCATGAATAATTCAGGTTAAGTGTAAAAGATGCAAGCAGCTGGATGCCGGTGACAGAGAAGGAGACAAGGGAGCCTCAGGTTGCCAGGTCAGAAAGCTCGGCAAGATGGTCGGGTCTGTTTGTGGACGGGAAGCTACAATGAGGATTTTTAAGTGGACCTCACAGGAGTTTGAGTGCCGCAGGAGCGATAGCAGGTGTTAATATTTTATGGGGGGGGGGGCAGGCGGCGTATGGACACAATGGACGCTACAGTGCAGAATCCTGTGCAGCACAGCACTTATGTCAGCCCTGGAGAACTTTTAATGGGGTACAAAGCATAATTGGTGGGCAGCCGCAGGAGGCTCGTAAAAACAGCCATAAAAGTAATAATGGCTTAGGAGAGGACAAATGAAAAAAAGAGACCAAATCAATAATGAGAGGACGGGATAAACTAATGCCGCTGTTGAGGGAAAACCCTGTATCTCCAAAATGTCACCGTTTCAGGAATGAAGGAAAACAATCTTGGTTTTAGATGGATGACAACAGATTCTTGTAAATTATACAATGGATTTTGAAAGGGTTCCATAAGCCCAAGGGTCTTAAAAGTTCCTCAGCCTATGGAGCGACATATAATTCTTCAATCCAAGAAAAAAACATCAAAAGTAAATTACAAAGTAAATTTGAGTTACAAGGTTTTCACCTGACAATACCTCTGTGGACTTGATGGGGTTTCAGGAATGGACACAGGCAGGGTTTTAATTCCAGAAAACAGCGAGAAAGCCCAGTGATGGAGATCAATCTGGAGCATGATTTATTAGCTAAATAGAGAATGCCAGCATCACTTCATTAAATTTAAGATCTACAGAGTGACTTACAGCGAGTGTCACAGTTGAATAAGCTTCAAGGGCTTTCAGGTAATGTAATGCACCCTCGGGCGGCCATATTGGAGGTCCACAGCTCTTGGGCAACACGCTGCGAACAGCTGAACATGAACGCACAGTTTGGACATCTCAACACAACTGAATAGACATGGTTCATTTCTGTGCTTTTTTTTGACTGGGAATTGATCATTTCCCCGCTGATACATCAGATCGATATTGTGTTTTGATGTCAGCTTGTTAACTAGCTAACCACAGTATCTGGTCAGCCAATTATCACTGTTGTAAACACATTTGATTTTCACACTAGGTAACATATCTAGTAGAGGCTAACGTTTGTAGTGGCTAGTAGTCGCATGCTAACATTAAAGTCACAATGAAAGCACATTTTGAGAGCATCTTGCTTCCTTGATGTGTTCTTTTGAAACAGGATATGGGGGCCGGACATAACGTGGGGAGGGATCATTCAAAAGTAAACCAATGGGATATCAGTTAGGGATATCAGTTATAGAAAGGCAGTTTGATCAGAAGGGCAGAGGGTAGCTTGGTGGCTAGTTAGCTAGCAGACAATGCTAAAAAAAAAAAAAACAGCTGTTTGTTCAGGTTAACAGAGCTAGAGACTAGGACCAAACAAACCAAACAAAGGATCAAACCTTAATCACACTATTTCCTTTTTTTTTTATTATTATAACATTACTGAATTGAGCTACATCCACACCATAACAATCTGTTTCAGGTATCTCTCTTTTTCTGGAGCCAGAAAAAAAAATCTATATTATATATTTAGACATTATTTCCGCACAGCCAATTCTCCACTGGACCTCCATGATGGTGCCAGACGTCATTGCTTTGAGATTTGTGACACAACTGCAAAGCCTCTATTCCAAAATTGGCAACATTACAAGGAAACAGTGGCAAAGACTGCGATGGTCAAAGCCAGAGAGCACAGACAGTAGATGTAACAAATATCCCTGAAGTTTTTTAGGAGGGTGACAGGCAAATCTAGTGGGAGCCATTAGACCACACATTTCTTTGTCATGATTTAATTTCAAAAGCTGGGCCAATTAAACCACTTCTGTTTATTGAAAGAAGGGAGGAATTGGTTGTATGATAAAATAATGCGAACTCCTATTTAAAACGCTGACAGCAGAGAGAGAAAAGTCGACAATGTCAGCCACCTTTTTGTCTCTCACTTTAAGGTGAACGATCCAGATGCAGTGTGAGAATGGCTCACTGAAATATCTGACATGTATTTCAAGCAGGCTGAAAATGGGGTGTTGGAGCCCATCAAACTCCCAATTATCAAACTCTCACAGACAAGCCAAGGAAATGTGGGGGTAGGTGTGGCTGTCAGTTAATTGGTGGGATTACAGTGTTTGCTCATTATCACTTCCCAGCAGTACCGATGAAAGAAAGTAAAACTCCAAGTCAATCTGCGGCGGGGGAAGACGCTTTGTTGCAATCGCTCAAACCGGCTTTGATGGAATGTAATTGGTGTTATATTTAAAATGCCTTAACCGTCAGAATTATCACATCGAACCCGTCACCTTCGATCATACTTTCACCATCAGAGCTCGAGGTTTTACTGTACCTTATTTATAGTAGCTCAGACTTTATGTATCAGTTTTCTCGGGGGTGAATACGGTAACTTTTTCCTGTTTTTACGTCACCCTCTCCCTGCTGAATCGTGTCCCGTCTCCCATCTCTCCCCACTCTACATGTTCTCTGTAAAAAGTAAAGCGTAAAAAAGTTTTTAAAAATAACTAACTCTGTCTTTAGATCATTTTTTTTTTTTTTCTCCCCTAGCACATCTCTCTTACATGATTATTCTTGGGTCTTATAACAGGCTCTGACCCTTGACCTCCTTACTATTGGTTGCTTGCTTGTAGAAATTGTGGCTTATTCTACTAATACAGACATTGTTAGTCACCCTGGAAAACAGCATCAACTAAATACCTACAATGTAAAATGAAAATGTTATGCTTTAATGATTCTGCTTGGCATGAATACCTAGCTGCATTACCATCCAACCCATAATTACAGTAAAGAACACCTTTTTCATTATTATTGTTCTAATATTATTATAAACTCTAGTGGAATAGCAACTACAAGTAATTTACGCATGCTGTTTTTTTTCATCATTATTGCTCTAATATTAGTTTTCCCTATATTACTGGTGACAATTACCTCTAGAAGAGTAAGAAGCGCAACTAAATAGTGCATGTACTTTTTCTTTTTAAATGTCAATAGGAGCCAGACGCAATTATGCCATTTTGAACCCAATGTCTTAATAATAATAATAATGGGTTTACATAATGAAAATAAGGGAGCTATAATCTAATTCAGTGAATGGCAGCCTAATAGCCAATGCCCTTTCACCAGTACACAATCATTTGCTCTATAGACTTTGCACATGAATGAAAACTCAAATCAAGCCCATTCATATCTGAGGTCATCGGCCGCATGGAGAACGGACTGAAACAATGTAGTGAATTAATATTAATGATCTCAGGTCAGCACCCTTGTAACAATTACACTTTGCACATTAGACCACACTTTGCCCATGTTCCCCCTTTAAACCTATTTGCATGCATAATGAGGAATTTGAATGAGAGGTCATCATTTATTAATGCTGTCATTTATATTTATGACCGCGGTGCTTTCATAGCGCGGGCCCCTGTCACGGAGCTCATGATCAGCATTGGCATTTGGTGGGGAGTTCGACGGCCCTGAACGGGTGAGTGGAGGGTGGGGGGTGGGGGGGGGGGGTGGGGGTTCTGAAGGGCCCATAGGTTTCTGAAGGGCTGTTTTGAAACCTTGAAACCTTCAGATTGGGTTTTACGATCGCTGCCATGTTGCGAGGCTGAGAGTCGACACAGAGCCGCAGCGCCGCCTGCTATTGGCCCGTAATCGGTGACCTGTCAATCACTGGACAGGCGACCTGTCAATCACCAGGAAAACCGTGTTATAACCCTTATATCCCGTTAATGACATGATTATTTTGAAAATCGCCATGACACACATTAGTGTGAAATGATCTACTGAGACCATAACCTCATGTCGAAAAAAACTACTGACTTTATATTTTGAGTGAGAAGTTGGGTTGTGGTCCCATTGACTTGCCGGGTTTGGAGTCTTTTTGGAGCCGGCCTCTAGCGGCTCATAGCGTAGGAATTGCTGCCGCCACTTCCTTATTGGCTTCAAATTTCACCTGTGGTTTTGGCCGCTTGGCTTTAGCGTGGTGCGCGTGCCATTTGCGAGTTTTTAATCCCTGCACCAGATGATGAAGTATCTCCAGCAGCCACCCATCTCATTTGACCAGGCTGCCTGATTCAAATTGCAAAATAACAATGCGTCGATTTAACATTATGCTGTAAGTTATGTTAATATCGAGAACGGTGACAGATTTAGCGTTGCTTAATTGTATTAACCCGAGCTGTATAAATTATTGAGTGATTGCTGGTTATAAATATGTTTGGCGCTGTCTAGCGCGGTGATGCAGGCAGCATCGATGGAACGCAGAAGCAGTTGGAAATAGATGACATTTCTATCTTCTCCGGCTTCTCAGTGCCTTAGAAATTCACTGCTGGGACAAAATATTGGGCAAAGGATTGAGACATAAAGCCATCTGCTTTGACTGTATTTCTGTCATGCTCTCCCCTCCTTCATTCAACACAAAACTAAAACTCAGGCACCCCAGAGGGATCCAGAGAGAGAGGGAGGGAGAGAGAGAGAGAGAGAGAGAGAGAGAGAGAGCAAGAGATATTACACTGAGTGAAAGTTTGTGTTTATTTATCATGGTCTGTCAAAGAGTGTCGAAGAAGCGTGCTGCAGAAACCTCATTTCAACCGCGCACCGCGAAAGGGCTGCGTGTGCCGAGACAGCTTTTCCTATGTAGGAAGTCATCGACTCCCCCGGCGAGCTTCTTCAGACTTCTCTGAATCGCACAGATAGAGCTCGAGGAAGCAGACACATTCACATTCTGATACCGAACCGTGGCTGATCAAGTTAAAGGTATCATTCGCGAAGCCCTTGTGGGTAGGAATAAGTGGGAAAAATGTTACACATCATATCAGGCTCCGACAGAATTACGAATCATGCTCCAACAGGAGTGACACCAGCACAAATAGGAAGAAGCGTATCAAAAGCATAACTCGGGGTGTTCAAAATCCAACACACTTGGTGTTTGACTGATACTGAGTCCCACAGCGCTCGTCAGGACAAAGGTCTTTAGCAAGGAGGGAGATTCATTTTGCAATCTGGAACTAAATCCATATGGCTGTGGAAGCATAGACTTAGCCCAGAGAAATATCACATACATGAAAGACGCCAATGCATGCAGTTGGGTCTCCTTTGAAAATGTACTCTCCGTTTTTTCAATGCTAGCTGAATCTCAGGTCTATTTAAAAACCTTTCGAAATATCACACAGTGAGTAGTTCACTCGCTGTACTTCTGCTCTGCAATCTGGGCATAGAAAATACATGTTGTTTTTTTTTTTTTTTATATGAAAGTGGATTATTGTCATTATAGAACTGCAGTCTGTGTCCATGACTCACACACAAGAAGAAAGGGCTCATTAGCACGGGTGGGAGTTGGTGGCAGGGGGTAAACTGACCCTGTGTCACTGCGAAGTGAGGGAACGAGAGACAGAGTGCGTCTGAGCGTGTGCGAGAGAAGTGCGCCTCATTTGAGCGAAGAAAGGAGGGAGGAAGAGGAGGAGGAGGAGGGAGGAAGGGCGCACATTCGCGTGAGAGGAGGAGAGAGCCGGGAGAGCAGGAGGCTGTTCGGCGGATCAGAGCGTGAGTGGGAAGTGTGACACGCTCCCAGCCAATGGCGACGCAGAACTCCCACACTCCCGGTCGCCACGGCATCGCTGCTCCTAGTAACAGAGGGCTCGACATGATCTCTCCCTCCCGTGTCCTCTGCACGTCTCCGTCTCTCTGGCTCTTTGATTTTTGCCTGTCTGGAGAGCTGCAGCCCTATCACGCATACAGCATGTTCTTGGCAGTGTTAGCTTGTAGTGGGTTCAGCTTCAAGTCAGCATGAATTTATTATTTTTTCCTTTTTTTGGGCCCAGTATTAGTCAAGATGGTCGTGCATTCTTGAATACAGTAGTATTCCTGAGAACTTCATGATTTTAGTCCCTTGTTGAGACCCTCTAAACCCGTCTCACAGATGTAAAATTCGGGTGTGTTCACATCAAGCATGTTTGGAGCGGTTTATTCGTACTCTGGAGTGTTCGCTCCTTTATTTCAGCTCGTTTGGGCAGGTGGGAACAATGCTATTCAAACTCATTTGGCACCAAATAACGGCACTGAGAATGAAAATATGAGTCTCAGTCCTCCAGGCAAACTTCACTGTGGCTCTGTGGGAGAATACGAAATTGCTTGTATTCATTCTCAACGTTTCTTAATTACTAGTCATCCTCACGTAATTGTTAGCTAAGTAAAGCATCCCAACAATCCATAGCTTGTGACTAGTTTAGTAGTGCTTAAACTAATCTGAAACAACTTCAGAAAACAACCCCAAAAAGCATAGTTTTATGGGTATAAGGAGACATCTAATAGCCAGCAGTTGTAGATGCTTGGAAAGCCTAGCAACAAAATAAACCGAGCGCAAAATCTGTCTAGACTGATGCTCATATTCAGCTATTTCTTCATGTGTTCTTAACTGGTATGAACACCAGAGAAGGTAAATAACAAGGAAGAGTGCTGACAAGTCCATCACGCTTAGCTAAAGTTACAGCAACTCAAATCAGATTTGTTTTGACCCTCTCGCTGCCAAAATCTCTAACCTGGCAGGATGACAGGTTCCCAAAACTCTGTCCAATAAACGAGCTACAGGTGAGTCCATGAGATTGTTGTTTACAAGCTCCGGTTGCTTGTAATTGGGAAATGTGAACCTAGACGAACCAAACCCAAAAAAAAAAATGGGACAAAATTAACTTTTCCACTATGCTTCAGACCAAAGAAAAACAACCTGTAGGTGTGATCACACTCTCGGTGGACCGGCTCCAGCAGACACATAGTACTACTGTATGGATGAGTTGCTGCTCACGTTTGTTTTACTGTGTGGGAGCGGAATCAGCGCCGGTTAAGGCATTTTTCGTCTCTGGTGATATAACTAAGCGTGCATCCTCCGCGCAAACTGCTCCAGTCACACTCACGTTATACCCCTGTGGTCACGGTGCACACGACACTTGCACGCATGTGTTGCACTGACGCCCAAGTCAGCTGCACACACACATCGTTTAACATATGGTGGCAGCACTAGTGCTACAGTGGATGGCTTTAAACTTTGATGAGTTTATTTGAGTTCCAACCTTGGAGGGAGACATAGTCATCCGTGAGATCACGGCAACAGATGGGCAAGTCTTCCGCTGCCTGCAAACAGGGTTATTTTTAATGTGTTTCAGAGTGAGAATTCACACAAAAATACCACCCCTGAGAGAGAGAGAGAGAGAGAGAGAGAAGAAATATGGTGTGAAGTTGCAAAAGAAAAAAAAAAAACTTGCACCCTTACTGTCATAGATGGGAGACATCCTTTCTCTGCGGAGAGAGGAATATGAAGTCATAGTCTCCAAAATAAACTGAGAAAGAGAGAGAGAGAGAAAAAAAAAAAGAAGCTTCCACATGACCTTAGTGAAAGCCAAGCAGATCCGCCGCCATCTGCTTGCTGCTTTGACAATGATAGGAGTGGAGTTTTTTAATATAGCAAAGGAGGCCAGGCAGCGCGGTGACATCCAAATGAGAAGCAGTGTGACCGTGTCTGTTCATATTACAGTGAGACGGGAATAGTTTTGTGTTCGTGTGTGCAGAGTGTGTGTGGATTTGTGTGCATGAGAGAGAGAGAGAGAGAATATGTGTACACGTGAGTATCGTGTGTGTGTGTGTGTGTGTGTGTGTGTGTCTCGGCCGTCCACGGGGGTGTGGGAAGGTAGGAGATGAAAGGCAGAGGGAAGCCGTCTCTCCGAGTGGAAACGACAAACATCTTCTCGCTGAAACGTCCCTTAATATTCCCCGCTTCACATCTCATCAGAGGAAACTTCTCTCAGACAAACACGCCGGCCTTCTCGTGCCTCTCTGACGTGTTTCTCCTCCCACCAGCCAGCTGAAGCACCAGAATAAAACCCTAGATACCTCCTTACACGCCTTAGGATCCATATGCAGTCTGTATTAGAGTGACACCTTGACGTTTTGGATTTCAGCCGGTTAGTTTTCAACCAGCTAAGAAAGCTTTTGGGGGACACTGCCATCATTGATAATTCTTTTTAGCCAGTAAAAACGTTTTATTAGCCTGGTGAAAATGTAGTTTTCATAAATTTATTTTTTTTTGCATTTTTATTTATACCATTTATATGAGCTTCTTATTCATATCCTTTATTGAATTTTACTCTTTCTGCACCAACCCAGGGGTTCCCAAATGTTTTCATGTCAAGGTCCCTCAAACAGAAAAACATTGGGCTACAAACCCCCCATCTTAATGGATTTTATGTGTTTGTTTTTTTTTTAAGATTTTTTTTTCCATTTTTATTAGACAGTTCAAAGTTGAGAGAGACAGGAAAGACTGGGAGAGAGAGAGAGGGGGGATGACATGTGACAAAGGTCCTGGGTCAGATTCAAACCCAGGATGTTGTGTTTGTGTATTAGCCCCACTGGGCCACCAGGGGTCCATTCCAGAAAGCAGGTTCAACAAACTCTGAGTCTAACCCTGAACTCTGAGTTGATTAACCCCGAGATAGGAAACTCAGAGTTTTCGGTTCCAGAACAGCTGATCTGAGTTAGTTCAACTCTGAGTATGTTCACCCTGAGTTAAGCGCGTGCGTGACGACAATAAAAAGCCATCATCAATGGAGCGCCGATACTACGATTCACCATGGCAACCGGCGGGAAAAAAAGGTTGTCCTACTTCACCCCACTGGAGTTAGATATGTTAATACGTGCTTATGCACATTTTCAGAAAGAAAAGCAACACAGCTGCAGCGGCAAAGGAGAGAGAATTGGCGTGGGAGAGAATTGCTGCCCGAGTCAATGCGTAAGTTTGAATGCAGTAGTGTATTCATTTAACATTTAACCACACTTTCTTATAATATTACAGGTGAAAAAGTGGTGGAATGGTATTGAATAAAATTGTATTTTCATTTAGGTGCAATCCCACGGGCGCAAAGTGCACTTGGAAGCAGCTGAAAATGAAATATAAAAACATACTTCAAACAGGTAAGACATATGTTGCTTAGGCCTATAGGCTCATGATTGTACCTCACTTTGATTTTAATCATATTTGACATATTAAACAAAGTAAATATCATTCAGTGACTATTTCAACACGTAGTAACTTTAACCCCCAACAGAATGCTGTTTTAACACACATAAACGTCCTCTCGCCTAATATAATAATAATAATAATAATATATATCCTACTATAAATGAGGAAAACTCTGTCCGTCTGTCCGCATCCATTTTGCTCCTCAATGGGTAGTATATATATATATATATATGTATATATATATACATATATATATATATATTCCTTTTTTGGGTTTTTCATTTTTCCCAACAGTTACTGATGGTGTTATCTGCCTTGTTGAGCCTCCTGCCACAACAGAACTCCTTGCAGTTGTAAGTACTCAATACTCCAGAGATCTTGCCACATATAGTAGTTTAAAGTATACCGAAACAGAATGCTCGTCTTCATCACAGGATGATGATGATGATGATGATGAAGACACGTTGTCTGCTGCCACAGAGAGGGATTCAGAGAGGCCTACAGAATATGATGTATGGTAGCTACTGATAGTTCTCTCCCCATTCACATTTCTTTACATTCTTGTGTGGAATTTGGAGTTTGACATTTACATTGAAATGATGAGAATAAATAATGAATGGACAAACAACCGGCACATTCTTATCCTTTTTAACAGAGCATGGCTGGGCATTACCAGGAGGAGGGTCCATCAACCTCCACAGCACAGATTGACAGTGAGATGTTCAGTAAATGCCAGGTTAATTCTGCATGTAGAACTGTAGAATTGAATGCCATCCTTATGTTTTCCCAGTTACGGGTAAAGGAGTTGTACAAAATGCATCTCATCAAGAAGATGGCAAAAACTGACCAAGAAATGGTGTACTTGGGGCGGCAGATTAGAAAGGCAGATCTTGAAATTGAATTACTGGAACGCAAATTAGAGGTGGGTGCATGGTCACAGGTGAAATATGTTAATTGTTGGAACAATATAAAAATACTAACTTTTGTATTTGTAGGAAATAAAGAAGACCAAATGAAATGTGAATGATTTGTCTTTATTTGACTGGTCGGGGTGGTGGTAGCTTAATCTGTGAAGTGATTCCGGCATATTATGTCTCGGACAGCTCTTCCATCCTGGACATCTGCAGGGTGGATGGGACGGTCTTCCTCAGGGTCGTTCATTTGTACGGCAGGGTGTTGCTCTCCTCTAATTGTGGCAATATTATGGAGAACAACACATGCCACAATAATGTCACATGCCCTCTCTGGGGTTACAGGCACTGGAACCGGGCTTTAAGCATGCCTATTATCATCTCAACCCGGGCTCTAGTCCTGCAGTGGGCCACATTGAACTGCTGTTGGGGGCCCGGCTCAGGGTCAGGGTAAGGGGTCAACAGAGAGGGCTGGCATGGGTACCCTCTGTCACCAAGCAGGTAGCCATCAAACTCTCCTGTAATTATATAGTGGATACATTTTGAGTGTGTTAAAAGAGGGAGACAAGGGAATGATATTTGTACAAAGCTTTACTTACCATGTGGCTACACTCACGATACGTTCGTGAGTCATGCACGGAGCCGGGCCACTTGGCTTCAACACTGCTCCATCTTCAAATCAAACAATAGTGAAATTAAACTATTCCTCATTTTGCTAGGAGACCGCCTGAAAAAGGCATCCGCACTCTCAAAATCTGTGCAAAAATCATTTATTGCTTTCAGTCGGGAGACTTTCAAGGCATAAACAGGCAACAAGTGAACAAAGTGCCCCAGTGCAAAACACCTGTCACCCCAGCATGTGACCAAGGTAGTCCCAAAGATACCTGGCAGACTACAAATAGACAGTGTATACAGAGACAGTTAGAGGCACATTAAATACAATATATACAATATTTACATGGTGAGTGAATATACTCTAATAAACAATAGAGGTCAATGCTATGTGGAGGCATCAGGCAGGAGCCGTCATAAAACACTCATGTCAAGATCCTTGTTTAGGCCCAGAGGTTGCATTGTTCCTAAAGAATGGATCCAAAAAAAGTTCTCGCTAGGAGACCACCTGCAACCCCCATCAAGGACCCTCGGGGATCCCCTTACCCCACTTTGGGAACCACCACACCAATGTTTACCCTTACTTCTTCTCCCCTGCAATGACTGAACTTCCCCTCAGGGATCAGTAAAGTCAATCTTATCTTATCTTGTTGGGGGGAACACAGTGGGGGGGTGTTCCTACACTTGTCCTTCAGTCTCCCTGAAGCAGCGTGTTAGCACTGAAACCGAGGGGCAGAGCCAGCTGGACGCCTGCATACAAATTTAACTCTGTTTAACAGAGATGCTCCGCTGTGGTACAGCACTTTCATTTTCTGGTCCGCTTACCTCCACACAACTCCAGAAACATCCAACCTCTGGCATGAGCCCCCCTGCAGTGAGTATATCTGACTCTCTTTTATGATAATTGCACACGGTTAAAAATCCAGTGCAATGATTTCAACTCAGTCAGGAAAAGTTCAAACACAATGAGCATCGTTTTGTTCAGTTTTTGATGGTTAGACGGTACAAAGCCTGTAGGACTGAATTAGAGCCAAATTTCCTTCGGACCAAATATCCAGTGTTGGAACTTCGACCAATCAGAGCATTCATTAAAACCTGGGTGTAGGTGACATCACTTACACCAGGAAGTAGATTGGAATTCTAAATCTGTTTGATTCTGTTGACCAGAGAAGAGTTTTTCAAAGGCTGTTAGTCAATTTCCACAATGGTAACAGTTATAATGATTTGAGTAGCTTTACATTAACAGCATTATACCATGAAATTGAGAAATGCAATTCTCAGTGCACTGGACCTTTAAATAATATCTTGGAAAAAGAAAAATATGGAAATGATCATAGCATGCTGATCATACCCTGCTTCAGCTCATTTACAAGTCTGATTTTGTCTGAACGGAAGCAGACAATGGCATCTCTACTGCAAGGAAACACAAAGAAAGACAATAGAAGCGATTTACCTAATTAACCCACCCAGAGGTTTGAGTGTTTATAGCAGATTTAAATACCACCAGACTTAAAATATCCATTTAGGACGCAAACTGGTCTCAGCTCAACTCTCCTGCTCTAAGATGTACAGTGAGCATATGGGCTGGGATGTGGTGGTGAATACTGTACAGCACAAATAGCAGTCTGATAAGCATACCAAAGCATCTTTATTATGCCAGGCAGTGGAAGATTAATAAGGTGATGTGTTTCGACTGTAATTGACCCAGTTAATGAGACCCTTGTTTTGTGGTTTCCTCCCCCGTAACCAACTGTGAGGGTGCTCAAAACAAGTGCCAAAAACTCCCATCTCTGCCGAACGAAATTGGCTTATTAATTCCAATTATACTGATCATTGAACACTCAAATGAAAAATGAAGACGTTTCAACTTGACTAATTGGCCCCAGGAGTGAGTGTGTGTTTGTGTCTCTCTGTGTGTGTGTGTGTGTGTGTGTATGTGAGAGAGAGACAGAGGAAAAAATAGAAATAAAATGACTGCAGGACAGAGAAGGAACTTTCCAGTTGCCAGTTTTGTGCAGTATGCAAGGATGCTGCTAGTGGGGAGAAATGGTATTTTCAAAGGGCCTGAAATACTTGGGATCTCTCTCTCTCTCTCTCTCTCTCTCTCTCTCTCTCTCTCTCTCTCTCTCTCTCTCTCTCTCTCTCTCTCTCTCTCTCTGTCACCTATATAACAAGACAATGTATTCTCATATTTTTGTATCAAAACCCCATTACTCTTCCTTCCTGGAACAGCGTATTTTTAGTTGTTACTTCATTGGGTAACAGTAGGCATCCATAAAAATTCGAACCAATAATATCACAGATTTTTGAACAATCCCCTCCGCCCCTCCCATCATATAAAACTGCCTTTCTCTCCCTAACTGATACTGCTATCCTATTGGTGTACACTTTAAGCCTCTTTTGAATGATTTTGAATGAGTTTTGTCCCCTAACTTAACCTTAACTCTTACTTTAACCTAAGTATAATCCTAATTTTATCCTTAACCCTAAACCCAAATCCTAATCTAGCCCCTTGAAAAAGTGCCGGCCAGCCAAAATGACTCCTCACTTTGCAAAAATGTCCTCACTCCGAAGGTCTAAAACTCAAAATGGCTCTCACAAGGATAGAAGCACAAGAACACACACACACACACACACACACACACACACACACACACACTCACAGAGTTCAGGCACCCAGTAGAGTTCAGAGTGGTCGTTCCTGCAGTGGGGTTTCGTGGCCCGCTGCACGTCACCCTGTCCTATCAGTGGGTCCGATCGCACCGAGGGACCGCACAGCGAGGCGCTCCACAGAGAGGCAATTCACAGAGAGAGAGGGAGAGAGAGAGGGGGGGCAGGAAAAGTGTTGGGGTATTTATTTGGTTTTGGGGTTGGGACATTCAAGAGTGCTGCTCTGCAATGACACACATCCACACATGCACACACACACAGATACATACACAGACACACACAGTTTCTAACCCTCGCGTCATCTGCAGTTCTTTCCGACATCCGCTGGAATTCAGTCTTGTTTGAAGCAGCTAACCCACACACAGAAGACTAAAGCTGCTCTATGCAATTTTTGTACCTTGTTGGCCCCAAATAACAGAAAGAGGTCACTGTTTGAATTTTGAGGACGTCGATATCCAGAAATCATGTAGGTTGACGTCAGCAAGCAGCAGCCAGTATGCTCATGTTCACCAACCTGTGATCGCTTTATACCAAAGGATACTGAAGGGATGAGAGAAACAAAAGATGTTTTTGAGAAAACGTGGAAACATCTTCCTTTGAGGTAACTTGATATCTTGTGTTTTTTTCTGTTAAAGATGCTCATAAAACACAGTTCATTTTCCAGTTTCTATTCATCACTTCCTTTGCATGGAGAAGATTTCCTGCTAGTGACCACACCAGACACGAGAATTTAATTTGGTCAAATAGGGCGAATCTAACTTGAGTGTAGTATTTACATCAAAATCTTGCATAATGCAGCTTCAACAATAGCAAACCCAGTGTGTAAAATGGAGACACAACAGGGGAAAAGATTTCTGGAATAAACCAGTAGACTATTAATCACTGTCCTGCAAAGGGAAAGTGCAGTACCTGCCAATTTTTGAATTATTTAATCAAAATTGAGTCATCACTCGATTATTAATGGCACCTTCATTCATCTCATGTATACATCGTTTGTCTAGTTTCTGAGGCTGGAATTTGCAGCATCTCTAAAAATACCAGGAAAACAAAGTCATTTTTTGAAGTCTTTTTTTTTCTTTTCACATAGATACTGCACTTTGGCCTTGTAAGGCAGATTAGCAAAACAAAAAATGTACTGTTTAGTTGCAAGGACGCATCATTTCATCATTAATTTCATATCAATATGTTTTTTAATACTGATTAGATGCTGCACACATCCCTAGATGATGAACTTTGATCAAACGCCAGTTTTTCTATGATTTATACTTGTTTACTGTATCTCTCCACTGAGGCATCTGTTGCAACTCGTCTATCCCTCTCCTACAGCGGTCAATCTAGAAAACAAATTGGCGAGCTTGATAGACAGTGTAGGATTATAAGCATTATTGCAACAATGATGAGGATCTTCCGCCATTACCATTATTATGATGATTCTGTTGTTCTTACTCCCCGAGACATATAATCTTAAAGCCTCATGTGTGGGTGTGTAGAATATGATTATAGGCTTTCATTATACACATAAATACAAGAGAGAGAGAGCAAGTGGGAGAGGGGGGAGGAGGAGGAGGAGGAGGAAGAGGGGGGGAGGACGGGTAGAATGCTAAATGATGGAGGAAACACTGGGCGCTGAGAGATAATGCCTACAAGGACAGAATAGGCAGAGAAGACAGAAAGAATGCTAAGAAAGAGGAGAAAATAGAGACGTATAATGGTGGAAAGTGAGAGAGAGAGAGAGAGAGAGAGAGAGAGAGAGAGGCAAAGGAGAGAGAGAGCGAGAGAATAGAGGAGGAAAGGCGTTAAGGGAGCAGTAATCCACTTGTCACATGCAGAGATGTCAACCAAAGTGACTTCTCCACACAGCTAGGGATAAATCCATTTATTCTGGTAATAGCTGCTCTTATCAACCCCTGACTCACTGTAAAAGCACAATGTAATTTTCCTAATGCCCAAACAACTGCTTATACACACAGGAGCAGCAGTGAACTTGGCCACCTCGAGGCTTCAGTGTTGGCACCGCCGCCCTTGGCCGGCGTTTCACCAACTCAGGGCTGGAAACCAGGATCCAGTTCCTGAGAATCTGCTGAACACCGCTTTTGCTAATTATTTGGTACAGAAACAGACTATCTTCTACTATTAGTTTCAGTACGAAAAGGTTCTAAGTTACTTTCCGTTCCTTTGCCAGTCGCCAACACAAAAACACAATCATCACTTTTTTTTTTCTCGATTGGAAAGACTCTCGCTGCTCTGCTATCGCTATTCGGCATCGCTCTCTCTCTCCGCCGACATGTAAAAAACCCACAGCTGGAAGCGACAAGTTCACACACGGTCTCTCGGTGGTGGTGGGGGGGGGGGGTTCTTGAAAGGCATTCTGGGAAATGTAGGGAATCACTAACTGAAGTAGAAGTAGACGAGGCCGGTTGAGGGAAAGTACAAAAAGGTAAATAACAACTTTTGATGATATATAACAGTGTGAGAGTATCCAGGGATTTTTTTTTTCTTTAATCCATGCTTTTACTTTTTACACCATATTACTATTATAGGCATTTGCATGTCATTATTGTAGTTCTTTGTGCTAGGAGTGTATCCACATTTGCAAATACTTGCACACTGTGGCTGCTCACGCTGCGTCCAAGATGCCAAAGGGCAAGACTTCCGTACTGTAGCTGCTTCTTGGGAACAAAAGCTCGGTCTGCATGATATTATAATACGTCTCCTCATTCTATTCATTAACATTCAAGAGTGAGGCAGGGGGTCGGGTCAAGTCAGCCGTCAGACCAAAACATATTGATCTCGGAATTACATATTCTCTTATGTATGCTCTCTTACTATAATTATGTGGAAAATGTTTTGTGCTTGGAGGAAGCCGGGTTACGGGAGGTTGATTTGAGATCAGCTTCTACTCACATGCAAAGAAAAGCTATAAGCACAACTCGCAAAACTGACCCTATGTCAAAAGCTATGGGGTATTTTTGCCTATTTCCAAATTCTAATTCTGGAGACAAAGTATTTGACACTGCATTTATAAAAAAGTTAACTTTAGCGTTTGTAGTATGGACTAGAAATATGACTTTTAGACGAGCGGAGGCAAACTGAAAAACAAGGGACGTGTACATGATCCTCTAACTCTCCAGGGGAAATGGTATACCACAAGTGTTCCACCATTTTATTTATCCATCCCCCAAAAATAGACATGTTTACGCTACAGCTTATGAACAAGGAAGGAGAGGTTTAACACGCATCCAAAAGCTCGTCACCGGAGCCAGACAAAAGCAAAGGTCAGCATTTAAAGGATGGAATATCTGACAAATGTCAGATCTGATGAAGACCACATTTGGTTGAAACGCTACGGTGCCACAGTTTATTGAATAAAGCACATTAGGGAGCAGAAAATCAGTATGCAGGCATTCCTCTCTTCTCATTGGAACATCTTATACCTAATATAACAACATAAAGCGTTGGATTGAAGCAATGCCTGCAGGATCATCCAAACTGCGGCTGTAATTAGCGAGCCAGACAAAGAAGCCTGTCGCTATTCTTTCACCCATTTTTCTAACCTTACATCACAGCCACAGACACACTGATCATATTCTATGTTTTCACACAGCCTCTCTTGGTAAATTATCTATCAAAGGCTAAAGTAAACTAGTGTCTCGATCCGCGGCCTTCATCCACAACACAAAGAGTCCCCGTTCCTAGTCGGACTCTTTGGGGGGATTGTAAAAAGCTGCATGAGATTGTTTACCAAATATTGACACTTGGCAGATAAATAATTCAGTCCTAATTGACTTCTGCTTGAATAATTAATGGTAATAGGGAGGAGATGGGTGTGGAGGAGGAGGAGAGGCGAAGAGTTTTCGCAGCTTGACCGGTGGAACCAGACTCCCCAAACAAAACTCCGAGGCTGCAGAACTTAATCTGAGCAGACAGGTGAGTGTAGACGGAGGAGACCCCCCATCGCTCAGCCGTCTGCCCGTCTGTCTCCACACTCTGGAAACAGGTCAGATCGGTGGCAAAGTGTTCAGTAACAAACCGTCTGGTGTAGATTCACTAAGATTGGGAATCTTAGTGAATGTAGACCAGACAGGCGTAGAGTTTTTGTCTTATTCGCTAAGAAATTTATGCAAAAGTCATGGCAGAAACAAGCCGTAGAAAAAGGCACCACACAAGCAAATAACCGTGTGCTTGAGCTTTAACACTAATCCACCAAGGCAGGCACCCTTCCGCCCTAAAGCCCCTTTATAATTTTTCTTCTTTATAGATATTTATTATTTGTTTCTGGGATGGAAAACCTTCTCGCTCGCCGGCCCCGATGCCTGTGTGTCGCAGGGATGGTGGCAGCTGCTCTGAATGGTCTTTATGCCACCTTTAAAATGAAAAGTTCAAAGGATCTTATATGCGCTGCAATTGAATTTGAAATTTGAGATTTACATACATGACCAGTCAAAAGTTTGGACACACCTGATTGAATGTTCTATGTTTTTCATTCTCTTCAAGCCATTCTGATCTAAAGGCTTTATGCTTAAATGCTTGAAATTAGTTTCTTAGACAAATATAAATAGTGAAGTTGATCCTATGTATGAATTTCTTTCCAAAGCCTTTGCCTTTCCATCAAGGCAAAGGGCGGCTGCTTTAAAGAATCTAAAATACAAGATAGTTTTGATTTATTTAACACTTTTTGGGTCACTGCATAATTCCATTTGTGTTATTTCATAGTTTTGATGTCTTCGCTATTATTCTAAAATGTGGGAAACTGTAAAAATAATTGCACACTGTTAGTGAAACCTTTAGTGAACCTGGCTCTCTCTCTCTCTCTTTCTCTCTCTCTCTCTCTCTCTCTCATCTTTAGATTGCCTCAGGTACAACTTTTGCCGGAGAGAAAACCGTCACGTTACATTCACATGTCTCACAGGATTACAACTAAGCATGGCAACACAGCAGGGGAACCAAATGTAATATTCCTGCTCACCCTGTCTCCCCATCTTCCTTTTCCTCAGTTCATAGTTCATGCATCCACACACACACACACACACACACACACACACCCTCCCCACCCCGCTCAGGCTGGCTGGCAGGCACAGTGATGCCATTCAAGGTGGGGAAAGATGAGAGGGCCTGCTCTATCGACCATACTGGAGAGGAGTGCGATACCTTAGCTCTCTCTCTCTCTCCCCGAGTCGCCGGCCACAATGAGGTTCCCACACACGAGGCATCGGGTTTGAGTCTCAGCCTCGCCTCCTCGCCTTTCACCATTCATCACAAACTCCGATAAGGAGAGAGAAAGAGAGAGGGGGGGGGGTGGGTGAGGGGGCGGGGGGCGGAGAGAGAAAGGAGGTTGAGAGGAAAAGAAAAAAAAAAAGCAAGAGGCATTAGGGTGAAAGAGAAGGAAGAGGGAGCGAGTGAAAAGGAAAAGGAGAGGCACTTGGGGAAGAGAGAAAGAAAGACAGAAAGGAGGAGAGCGAGCGAGAGAAAAAAAAGAGAGACGAGAAGAGAGAAAATGAGAGAGATTAGAGCGGGGTGGGGGGGGGGGGGATGAGAGGAGTCGGTGTAAAGGCGAAGAAAAGGGGGAGTGTGAGAGGAGAAAGGATGAAAGAAAGAGAGGAGGCAGAGGGGGAGAGAGAGAGAGGCAGCAGGGCTGGTGGAGAGTGTGTGTGTGGGTGTGTGTGTGTGTGTGTGTGGGTGTGTGTGGTGTTGGGGGGGGGGGGGGGGGGGGGTCATTCTCGGAGCATCAGTCAGCAGGTTTGCCTCCCCAGTGGCAGGAGTCCAGACCTGAGACAACCTGACACACAACAGGAACATGCTCTCTGGCTAGTGGAGACCTTTTAGCATGCCTTGGACACACACACACACACACACACACACACACACACACTGGGACACCGGAACACACACACACACACACACACATAAACATTCACATAAACACATGCACTGGGACAATGGAACACATTAGGAAGGAAGGAACACACAAAAATAAGCTCAAATGCATGCACAAATACATACATACAAACACACACACACACACACACACACACACACACAGGAACACACATACACATAAGCGCCATTTCATGAATTCACAGAAAAAACATACACACAAAATATACATACATAAATATACAAGTGCATGCATGCACACACACACTCACACAGGAACACATATAAACACATAAGCACACACACACCTACACAAACTAGCATGTGTGCACACACAGGTAAACATACATAGCCTGGACCATCCTGATCATGTGACCTCACATTCTGTTTCGCTCCACGGATCAGTCTGGACTTCCAGCCGCCCACATCCATTTCAGACAAACTCCTTCAGCCAATCAGCGAATCCAAATTCAAATCCAGTCGGAAGAACGGCGAAAACGTCTTTTCCGGCGAGAAACTCCGCTAGTGCGTACTCTTGTTCTTGTTTAATTGTTGTTATTGAGTCTATTTCTGCAATAACTGCACTTATGGCTGTGTTTACTCTACTAACGTTAACGTTACCGCTCGTTGCTTCGGGAGACGCTGTTACTGTTTTGCCAGCGGCGGCCTGTATTTCACGTCATCAACTACGACGCAGTCCCTGATTGGCCCGGTTACGTCATCAACTACGACGCAGTCCCTGATTGGCCCGGTTACGTCATCAACTACGACGCAGTCCCTGATTGGCCCGGTTACGTCATCAACTACGACGCAGTCCCTGATTGGCCCGGTTACGTCATCAACTACAACGCAGTCCCTGATTGGCCCGGTTACATTGTAATTTCAGGAAATCGATGTGGGCGGCTGGAAGTCCAGACTGATCCGTGGAGCGAAACAGAATGTGAGGTCACGTGATCAGGATGGTCTTACCAGGCTAACACATACACACACAGCGACACAAGAACACACTACACACACATAAAAACACACACACTCAGGGACACAGGAACACACACGCACATATAAGCGCATGTGTGCACACAGAGGGACACACACACACAAACTAGCAAAATAACTAGTATAGCATGTGCATACACACAGTTATGCACCTGGATATACACACAGCGACACATTACACGTATATGCACACACACACACACACACACACACACACAATGTCCTCTCCCACACACATACACAACACAGAATAGCGGTCCTTTTACTCAAGTGGATTAGTCTCCACAATGGCTTCCTTTATTCCCAGTGGAATGTGACTTTTTTGGGCAGAGGAGCCCCCCAGTAAAAACCTTCAACTATTTTCACTTTTTAAAAACAATATCATCAATCAAGGCGGGTGGGCGGCTGTCAGGGGGGCAGGAATGCCCCACTTAGCCGTCACATGGCGGTGATTATTGTGTTCATCACGGGGGAGATTGCCGGTTATGACAGAGAGCTCCCCATAATGTGTCTATTGTCTCTGCAGGCAGAGCAAGACCGCTATTGATTAAGCCATTCAGGAACAAGGACCCCAGACAGGACAGCCCCTCTCCCTTCTTATCGGCGTTCGAATTAAAACGATATTAACGGGAAACAATGTTTTGGACGCAAATACGAGAGAAACGGCAGCGCGATGAGCGGTTGAGGGAGCTGAAATTAAAATGTGCTATCGATCGCGGGAGCTAATTTAGGGAGGAAATGATGATGAATAAATGTCTCTCGCAGAACCGCACCTGGAGGGCGTGAGGCGAAGCATGGAATATTGTTTCTAATGAACTGGCCGCAGCAATGGCCAAATTGCTCCTGTCTTCAAAACACATTTTTTTCTTGTTGTTCCAGCGATGGCTCGGTAACCGAAATACGAACCCCCGTCTTACATCTTTAAAACCTCGCTCGGTGGCAGCGTGCTTCGGCGCAACACAGCGCCTTTCAAATAGGATTGAGGTCATGTAAGAAGCGGGGGGAAGAAGTGAATTATCATGTTAAAGCACTTTTAGCCTCTGCACTCCCCCACTGGGAGCCAGGCCTACCCACAATCCATCACTCTCACTTATTTTGCCCTGCTTTTTTTTCCCCCCCGCCTCATATACCATGAGTCACAAAGGAGAGGGAAGAAAGAAATCACCAAGTCATACACAGCCAAGCAAGTGTGCCATTTTGGCCAAGAGACAGTGTGAGTGTGCCTGTGTGTGTGTGTGTGTGTGTGTGAGAAAGAGAGAGAGAGAGAGAGAGAGAGAGAGAGAGAGTATCTGGCCTGGATCGTTCATCAAATTGTATTAGAGAATATTAAAGGAGTGGACTCATTCCCGCTGATGCAAATCTAACGTGACGCCACACACACAAGGGAGAGTGACTCTGGATATAAACACACACACACACACACACACACACAGACTGCACTGCATGCATATAAGCATATGGGCTTGTGCAAGGCACCTGCACAAACATGCACACACACACACACACATTCACACATCCACACACACTCACACAAATCGACCTGAGCAGTGATAAATGAGTACGTATGTGACTGGGTGAGCCTCGAAGTGTATAGAGAAACATATTGGCTCTGCCTTTTGTATTTGTGTGTGTGTATATATGTGTGTAGGTGTGTGTGTGTGTGTGTGTGTGTGTGTCTGTTTCCCTGCCACCAGCATCCAGCAGTAGGGGATCAGCGGGCCAGATGTGTGTGATTTATGGAGTGGCAGAAGCCGCGGCGGAGAGGCCTCCAACGTGTTAAACATTATTAGCCACAGATGGAGCTGCGTTCGCACCCAACGGCGTTCACACACATCAGGACTCCCATTCCCCCCTTTCATCCCCGCTCGCAGTGCTATTTTTGCGTTTTTGTGTGCAGGCGCGCCGCTCCGTTCCGCGAGGCTTCAAATAGCGCGTCGCCCCGCGTTGACCCCGCCGTTGCTTTTCCAACAGGGTCTTCCAGAGCGGACGGAGGAGACGGGCCGGTGCCATATGGCTCTCCGACAGCAGACCCGGCGGGGCGGTGGAACGTGGGGAAGGCCGTCAGCGCTTCACACACGCAAAGGGCCGACCTCAGAGGGCTGATGAACTGGGAAAGATATAATAGAGGATTGTACGAGCCCCGTAAAAAAAGGAGGAGAAAATGGAGAAAATGATATTCATTGCCACCGCGGACCTCCTTAATCCGCAGGGGGAATCCACCACCCTAACCCCCAGTCGCTCATTCACTCCTTCTGTTTGGGGGGTCAGGAGGTGTCATGGAGACCTCCCACCCCCCCCACCCAAACCCCCACCCCCACCCCCACCCCCACCCCTTACCCAGAGGTTGGCCTGGTCACTGCTACAGAGGGGCGGCAGGATATAATCACTCAGAATCTGTCACTGGTCCTGATTAATGCTGTTTCTCCCTGAGGGCAACCACTTCTCTGCGTCCATCTGTCCATCTGTCCATCCATCCAGCCAGTAAGCCAGCCAGCTACCCATCCTGCAACTCAGGCATCCATCCATCCATCCATCCATCCATCCATCCATCGATCCTGCCAGCTAGGCAGCTATCCATTCATAAAGCCAGCTAGCCAATCCCCCATCCATTTATCCTGCCAGCCAGGCTGCTATCCATCCATCCATCTGTCCATCCATCCATCCTTCCATCCATCCATCCATCCATCCATCCATCCATCAGCCAGCCAGACATCCATGCACTGTGCCGTCTACCCCTCTGTCAGTCAGGGCAGACGACCAGAGACGCAGCGACAACTTGTCTCAACATGGCAGCCGTCCGTGCGACGCCGGCGCCGACATCGCTCCGCCGCTTTCCTCCAGCACCTCCGACGTCTTGCGGGACCGAAAGTAGTGCGTTCGCCCCTGCGTGGAGCAATATGAAGCGGAGGAACAGGATTAAAGCCCCGGCGGATACGCAGGGCGAGTGGGATAGAGAATCGAGGGGGGAAGGTAATACTGACTGACACGGAGGGAGGTTACAGACGAATAAAGAAAGGAAAAGAATGAGTGCATAGTCTGGTTGAACACAGAGGAGGAATAGAGTGTGTGAGGGTTTAAAGAGACAGACAGACAGAGAGGGAGAGAGAGAGAGGGAGAGAGAGAGAGACAGATGAGGGCTCAGACTGAGCTGACAGGTGTAATTGGAATCTAAATAGCGGGGAGTGACGTTGACTGACAGCGGCTTAAACCTCCCCGGCGACGCCCCTCCCTCCCAGTCTGCCTCGCTTCCCAAGATACACAGCAGCTCTCATTTTATCCCCCTGGAAATAGACAGAGGGAGAGAAACACTGAAAACCACCTCCAGGCTTCGACCCTTGTACTTCTCCGCCTCGCTCTGTGACCCGACATTTACATTTCAACCTCCATAGGCGATAAAAAAGATGTTTTGTGCTTCAAGATCAATCTACCTGGGGAGCGCGACTTTGACTTTACTTGTGGAAGAGCGAAAACAACTTTCTCAAAATAACTTTATCAAACAGGTGAGCTGAAGTTTTTCGTCATGGTTTTCGTCATGAAACTTCCTCACATATATGAAAACTCAAAGTGTACTTCTCGCGGTTTCCTCCCGCTGCACGCAAGGTCAACAGGCTCTGACAAAAAGTTTTGAAAGTACACCTTGAGAGTTGTTCTTCCTGTAGAGACGATCCCCCCCTCTAAGCCAAGCTGGCGCCAGAGGCGATGTAACGCATTAGCGATCATAATGTGGGTGCATGAAAGGTGGCGAGCGGCTATATTACAGACCCACAGGCGTTCGTTTAGTGGGGTAATGGAGGAAAACTATCGCCATGGCAACAGAGGAAACACACAGGCCCACACGCACACACACACAGACACACCATTGGCACTAATTAGCCAGAAAGCTGACAAGGAGATGCTAACGCTGGTAATGGCTAGATGCGAGAGGAACAGACGGTTTGGAAATGGCAAAGACTCATCTTGTTGATCCACCTCCTGTTTTTCTCTCATCTCCATCTCTCTGCTTCTCTCTCCCTCGCGCTCTCTGTCAGCGAAGGCCCCTCTGCTGAGGTAAACAAGGATGTTATGAAAGCTTTTTTGAGAGACCTTAAGAGCCGGAATATCAATTGAGGATGTGCGCTGACGTGCGGCGGGCCCACAGAGACGGCGATCGCACGCTACACAGGAAGCAGCTCCTGCATTAGCAGACTTCTGATGCCCATTAGCACCTGGAGGACATAAATGTTCCTTGCCATTTTCTAGAGTGAAGTGATATTGTGTAACTGTGCTGTTTACCTGGTGATTATTTGGTTTATTAGCGAAGCCAAAAATAGGCGTATGACTTTCTTATAGTTCCATCTGTGTAAGTGAATATTCACTTCTCTCGTCCATAGCCAGTAACAAGACAAAATAATACCTTCACTAATTTTTTTTAACGATAAAGGTACTGTAGAAAGGTGTGTCAGTATCCAGGATAGATGTCTGTGGTGAACGCTACCTAGCACTACTATAACATTAAGTTTATTTGGATGTAAAAGCTCTGATGAATTGCAAGTGCACGAAATTGAGTCTCATATTCATTGCCAATGGAGCTTTCCCAGAATATGCATCACTAGCTGATCAGAGTCCTGGTTCTCTTCTTTCTGGCTTTGGCTTTGGTTCACACTCATTAATACTGATTTGGCTGCCTTAAAGGAATAATCCACCCTAAATCACTTTCACACTGTTAAAAAAAAACAGCTATTGGCGATGTACCTTGTATTTTTGGGCCCATTTTTGCTGTTTGGTAGTGTATTTTTCTTATTCCAGTGGATAACTGGCCAAATGTAGATGATGTGACGTCACGTTGGGATGTTTCCAGTGCAGCTACAATGGGAGTTTGGTAGCAGAAAATGTTTCAGCGATCTAAAAGAACAAGGGCTTCTTTCACTCACTGTTTTGCACCGATGTTCAACAATCATACTGGGAGAAATCCATCGTAGAAGAGGCAGAGAGACCAATTTCACCACTGACAGGAGCAGAAAACAGACCAAAAATGCAACAAGTTCACACCCCTTCTCTGGGGGTTGTCGAAAGGCATTCTTGGAAATGTAGAAAATCACTAAAGTAGAAGTAGATGAGGCAGGTTGAGGTAAAGTGGGTTCACCAAAATACACTTCATCACAAAATCACTCCTGGAATGCACTGAAGATCAGGGATTGATGATATCTAACACTGTAGGAGTATTCAAAGGTGTATTTTTTTCCTTTAAAACATGGGAATAACATGCCTGTATAACATCAGAATAGCATGTAAATATGATCTCTTAAACTTGAGTGGTTATCCCATTTCACGCTAATTCATTACTCTGGTGAATGATGGATTTTGCTGTTTGCGGGGCTCAACACTTCTGCAGCCGACGCTCTGTTATGAATTATACCGTCCAAACCGCATCACCTCTGACATTTTCTGCAAGCTGTTTTCTTTTTTACTGCTTCCAAAGAAAAGGAAAGTCTCTCATTTTCTTGGAACAGTCTTCATACAGTAATAACCATTATTAACATGCCATTGTTGGTTATTTGGGTACAATTGCCATGGCAACTGATTCACCTAAGCTGGTTGGAGTAGGCAGTTCTCCAGACCCCTAAGCCGCCGCACACTAATCTATGTGAAGGAGAGGGAGAAAGAAAAAGAAGGAGAGAGAGAGAGAGACAGAGAGGGAGAGCGAGAGAGAGAGAGACAGAAAGGATGGAGTGAGAGCGTGAGACAGAGAAAGAGAGAGAGAGAGAGAGAGAGAGGATGAAGGAGTGAGAGCATGAGACAGAGAGAGAGAGAGAGAGAGACAGAAAGGATAGAGTGAGAGCGTGAGACAGAGAGAAAGACAGAGAGAGAGAGAGGATGGAGTGAGAGCGTGAGACAGAGAGAAAGAGAGAAAGAGAGAGAGAGAGAGAGAGGATGAAGGAGTGAGAGCGTGAGACAGAGAGAGAGAGAAAGAGAGAGAGAAAGAAAGAGAGAGAGCTTCCATTAGGAGCAACAGAGCCTGAGAGAGACAAAGGCATACAGGGAGAGGGGAAGAGAGAGAGCGAGATGAAAAGGGAGGGAGGGAGAGAGAGAGAGAGGGAGAGAAAGAGAGAGAGGATGGAGTGAGAGCGTGAGACAGAGAGAGAGAGAGAGAGGATGAAGGAGTGAGAGCGTGAGACAGAGAGAGAGAGAAAGAAAGAGAGAGAGCTTCCATTAGGAGCAACAGAGCCTGAGAGAGACAAAGGCATACAGGGAGAGGGGAAGAGAGAGAGCGAGATGAAAAGGGAGGGAGGGAGAGAGAGAGGAGAGAGAGAAAGAGAGAGAGCGACTGACCAAAGCAAAGGAGGGAAGACTAAAGAACAAGATGGAGAGAACAAGTGTGAGTCCTTCACGGTTGATTCACATGCAGGGATTAAAACCAAGACGTTTGCTGCAGGGCGGCCGCACATCTAGCTGCCCAACACACAGCCTGCAATGTAAACAACACCAGTGTGTGATGTCTGCATAGCTTACAATGTATACAATGAGGATTCACAGACAGTACAAGGCATTAAACAGGTGGCTGCAACAATGCAACAGACTAAACAGACTAAAATAGATTTTTTTTTTAATGCTGCATTGAAGCAAATGAGAATACAGTCTGTTACCTTCTAACTAGTTTCTACACGTAGTCCCTTATAAGCATCTAACAGTTTTATTATGGTAGAGGTAGACTATGGGGTAAAAAGAACCGTGATAGATGACCAATAGAAACACATCTGCAGGTGCGCACACACACACACACACACACACACAGAAGCATAAAAGTTACACATCCATGACACACGCTGTATACTGTAGATACGACACACACACACACACACACACCTATTGCAACATTCCTGCCTGAAGGTCGATAGGCTAGTTTTTCAAAAGCTGTATGAAGAATCACCCCTTTGACCTCCCCTTGGAAATAAGCACACACACACACACACATACACACACACACACACACACACACACACACACACACACACACAGTGATGCACACTTCCATCCCATCCCTTTTCTCTCACCACCTCTCCTTCTCTCACTCAAACTTATATTTATACACCAACATCGATGAAACTTGTCCGAGCAGATACCAGAGAAAGAGAGGTGGGGTGTGTGTGTGTGTGTGTGTGTGTTGAGGGGGTGGCGGGGGGGGGGGGGGGGGGGGGGGGGGGTTGGGCATCATCCATTTTGATGAGTGAGAGCTTCTCTATGTTTGCTGCTGGGGAATGTTGTCAGAGAAGGCGGGCGGTGAGTTGGAAGCAGGGATGAATGGAGGATGGAGGGATGGTTTTTCCCCTTTATCCTCCAGCCTCAGCACCAGCCCAGGCCTGCCGGAGCCATAATACACTCACAAAAATAACACACTTGCTGCATGAAGCCACACACACACACACACACACACACACACACACACACACACACACATAAAGGCCTCCTGTACACCTGGAATTACCATGTGTCTCTCTTGTATCTGGATTGTGTCCAGATCTGATGTAGCTGGATTATATTCACACCATTAAATTCACCATTCACGGCATTAAAATCCGTCTCCAGTATAAACACTGAAATCAGATTTCTCTTTCCCCTGCTGAAACACAGTTTATCACGCACATCAGTTTCTCTTGTAAAATTTACGTCCTTTAAAATTGACTCTAAACACCTCGTCTTGCTTGTTCCCCATCCACCAGTATCCTGACAATCTGTTTTTGGTATGTTACTATCTGAGCTGCCTGCCACCTGTTTGATTTGAATGCATTTCAAGTCAAGTCAAGTTTATTTATATAGCCCTTTATCACAAGCATGTCTTAGAGGACTTTACAGAGAATGTGTCTAGCTAGGTCTAGCTAAACACAATTTTATGTAGGACAAACATAGCGAAAAACACAAGGTAGGCAAGAGCAGATTTAGCAAGACAATCTACCTATTCTACAGCCTAACCTACCCGGCAACCCAGCCTTAGACCCTAAATGCACACAAGGAAAAACTCCCAGGAAAAACCTTAGTAGGAAAACTTGGAAGAAACCCTGGGCGGGCTGAGGCAAATAGGGTACACATCGCGTACACACACACAACACACCCAGACACACACACACGGACAGAAGAATCTTTAGCTCTACTCTTACACTGTATATATCATCAACTCTTGTGGCTGCATTGCATTCTGGTCTATTGAGGCTACTGCAGGTGGAGAAATTGGTCTCTCTCCTCTTCTACGATGGATTTCTCCCTGTATGATTGTTGAACGTCTCTTGGTGCAAAATGGCGGCTCTAGAAAGAAGCCCTCGCTCTTTGATTCTGAGGGACTGACACCAAAACCTGACGTTTACCGCTGATGTTTTACATCCTGAAACATTTTCTCATATCAAACTCAAGTTTAGCTGCTGGAAATATCTGGATGTGACATCATGTCATCTACGTTTGGCCAGTTATCTGCAGGAATAAGAAAAATACACAGTAACACAATACATAACACAATAGAAATACAGAAATACAAGAAATACAAGAAATACAAGGTACATCGCCAAGCTGTTTTTTTAACAGTGTGAAAGTTTTTAGGGTGGATTTTTACTTCAATGCCAGGAGTAAAGACTGTCATACACACATGCAAACACACACATATAAGATAAGATAAGATAAGATAAGATAGCACTTTATTAATCCCATTGGGGAAATTCAGGTGCCACAGCAGCAACTGGCAGACAGTACCATGGAAAACAAGTACAGTAAGTACAATAAGATAATAACAAAGAAGAGGTACTAAGATAAAACAATAGAGGTAATGTACATAATATAGAGATATGGAGACAGTGCAAAAATGCAAATAATAATAATATAAGGCACAAACACACAGGCACAAGCATGCATGTACATGCACACACTGAAATGATTGCACATAACATGCATGCTCCCTAATGTAAACACACACAAACATTCCCACACAGTCACACATCGCATTCTAGGACACACAAATGCATTCCCACTAAAATGTATTGACGTGCAGAACACACACACTGAAATGTATTAACTTACACAACAACACACATTATTTGCATGCAGCACAGACTCATCATCAACAGTCATGTAATTCAAAGGCCACAGCATAATCAAACACATCATCACAGCAGAGCAGTCACAACATGGTACATCCATATTAAAACATGCTGTTCCAATGTTAATAGCTGCAAACAATTTAGATGCGCACAAAGCATGGCTGTGAATGCAGTTTGACTCCAAATTGAGATATCCAGCATCTGGAAAACACAATACATATTTTATTACTAAGGCATAAACCAGAGCTTGCTGTGGAATCTAATTGAACACTTAAACACTGGAATCATTAGCGTTCTCGATTTCTTTTGTTTATGACATTTTGATAATTATACTTCACGCTGCTCAGTACGCTTTGCATTTTGTAATGAATCCCTTCGAAGCATTACATCACCCTGCTAGAGCCTTCGGTATGTCAGGTCCAGGGGAGACTGGGAATAGAAACCCGTCTGGCTTACATCGGTTAAGCATTGATTTCATACCGGCTGCTCCATCCTGTGGCACGAGGAGCTCTTCGGAAGAACACAGCAGAGCCGTGGAAGTAACCATTATCCCCCGCCGGTGTCCAGTATACAGCGAGGAAGGTGAAATCAGTAGAGGATCTGGAGCTGAAGAAGAGAAGAGCTGGAAAGATGGGAATCAAGAGTGACAGTCATGTACTTACAGACTGGAGAGAGAGAGGGAGAGAGAGAGAGAGAGAGAGGATGTAGGTGTGTGTGCGGGTGTGAGGTTACAGTATGTTACAGTAGTTACAGTATCTGTTATGCTATGTGTGTGTTTGACTTTGTGTTGGAGAATGAGAGACAGAGAGAGAGAGACAGACAATGTGTGTGTGTGTGTGTGTGTGTGTGTACGCGCCAGTTGATGCCAGGGAGTCAGATGGGCCACAGGATGCAGTGAATAAATCATGAGCGCTCTGATCGCTCCAAGTAGAACATTTATCCTGCGAAAGAACTGAAACAAGAAAAGAAGAAAAAAAAAAAAAAAAAAAAAAGAAAAAACCCACTCCGTTTTCTCGAAGCTATCTGTACCCGCTAATTCTCCTTCTCTCTCACACAGAGTAACTTTTCAGCGTTGGCCCAGAGGCGTGCCAATCTCCATCCAGGCCTTCTGCTTCGATTCTGCTGGAAGTCCTCCAGCCCGACTGTACCGGGGAATGACAATTGAAATCGAAGCCGGCATAAGTTAAGGGGAAATTGATTCTCATAAACAAGAGATGACATGGGCTAAATTAGATACTCATGCGCCGGATTCAGCGGGGCCGGCGCTCTAGACGCTACTCGGTCTGCAGGTCGCATGTAAATTTGATCTCTGTTTAGATTTACTTTGGCCCGGGGCGATCTGCTTTGATGTGTGGTCGTCTGCGGCTCTGTTTTAACCTGTGCAGCTTTTATTTGCCTCCCGGCTACCCGTGACTTGATGCCTTGTCTCAGTCTTTGTTTGACCTAGGTGTGTGTGTGTGTATGTGTGTGTGTTTGACCCAGGTGTGTGTGAGACAGAGAGAGAGAGAGAGAGAGAGAGGAGGGAGGGAGGGAGAAGCAGAGGGAAAGAGATCCAATCTTTACAGAGAAAGAGGAGCTGAAGGGATTTTCAAAAACTCCACAGCAGGAAATGACCCTGAAGGCTATATTAAAGCAAATTACTACTACTTCATTATCAAAGGTGCTCTTTATTTCAATCTGTCAGAGAGATATAGACGTAGAATATCAATTTCCAAACGGGGGAATTCTTGGTTAAGTCCTATGTCAAGTAACAACAGCTGGAAAAGCCAAATGTGAGCGATGCCTCCCTTCTCACCTAACATCACCTATTCATAGATCTGTTACTTACTGTATGATCAGGCAGAGGAAAGACTAAACTTTACCTACAGTCGGCACAAAGATGGAAAAGAATCGACCACTTCAATTCACTGTACTTCTATGCCAGCTTGCACTTTGCCAAGGGAGCGTCTAAGTGTGGCCTGATTTAGAGACAGCTGTCTCAGAGAGTTGGAAACAGCATTTAGCTAACATCTAGTTTAAATGTTTTAATGTTATTGGAGCCATAAATACAATGAAGTGCCTTCGTTCCCGGTGGCACTGCTAAAAGCTTGTATTTATTAATGCAACTGTGCTGTGCAAGGGGGATTCGTGAAGAAAGAAATGGGGCTTTGAAGCGAGTACAATGTACATTGCAGCACCAGCACGCAGTACGCAGTATATCTTTGCAAATTAGCCATCAGCATTAGCAAAAAAAATCCTAGTATTGATTAGTGCAGCTTCCATTATACATGCAAAGGAATAACTAGCACTGCTTTGAGCCAGTATCTACAGCTCTGACACCGAATGTGTTCTGGTAATTTATGTCTGTCAATAAAAATTTCTGGCTGCGTGGCGCTGAGGCAGCTAACATGCTGCAAAGTGCTGCTAAAATTCAATGTAATTAATAGAGATGCTTAATCTTTTCATGTGTAAATACGGCGATTTAAACATGAAACAAACAGCATGAATAGCATTTCACAAATACAAGGTTGAATAAGGGCACGTTAATTTGCCAGCACAGAGCAATTAGGTGGAACACAACGCTAATTTCATCTCTCTAGTCCTTTGGGATATGATAATGTACTATGTGGAGCAGCATTACATGGGTAGGCGCTGCACGTTCATGCTTTCAAGTGACTGTTAATTATTCATTTTATATTTTTTTAACCATGTCCAACTGGGATTGTAGCCAGCAGCCAACTCCCCACCGGCACAGTCTCTGAGAGAGATGCAGAGACATGAGAATATGAAGCTGCTCCATCACCGGGAAACAAATGTACAAAGAGATAAATGTGATGTTTGCTCGCTCAAACAATAACTCTGGGTGTGTATGTTTTCCAAAAGTGTGTGTGTGTGTGTGTGTGTGTGAGTCTGCGTGCTTGCATGCATACTCAGATGTGTGTGATGGTGGCCACCCAGCCTGTCTGGATGACATATGGGCGGACCGGGCCCGTCACTCAGGAGTGCCTCCCCACAAAAGCAGCTGTGATGGAAAGATTAAAAAAAGGGGAAGGGCCTGAGCCCATCTTCCACCTCCATCGCCAGTTAATGTGACATGGCCTTGTCCGACAAATAGTTATGATGACGGAGCTTAGCGCACTGCACCAAAACACCGGGGGCCTTTTCAAATCAGCTGGTGATGAAAACCCTCCTGACTTAAAGTGCTTTTGAAAGCCAAGGCCAAGGGGTCTAAATACTGCTTCTAATGTAATTAAGCCAGGTTCACACAGGTCCCGGGCCCCAGGCTGCGGGTCAGCCTCCCAGCCCAGGGACCGACTCTGTTCCTGGGCCGCAGAGGAGAGCCGAGGCCCCTGCAGGTCCTCAGGCCCCCTCCAGGCCTTCGCCTCTCCATTTAACCCACATACAGGGTGAGAAGGGCTTGTAGTGGGAGAGTAATGAGAGGCATTATGGAGTTGGATGTCGTAAAACGGAGGGGGAGATGTGAAGCGATCCCAGCCGGGAGGTTCCTCAGGATCGGGACCCAGTGGCTGACCCTTGACCTTTGACCGTGCGGATTAGTCCCAGGAGCCTGGGGATCAACACGGACGCTAAGCAGGGGGCCGCGCTGCTGTGGAGCAGCTCAGGGATTTATGGAAAAAAGGAAAAAAAAGCCCCATGATTTGGGAAAGAGCCAAGCTTTTCGAGGAGGCGACTCAGTTGTAAGAATTGACATTAGAAACTGTCGCCAGTAAGATACAGCAAGTTCCCTGCTTGAAAACTATAGTCACCACTTTGCAGCATGTTGCACTTTTCAACTCACCTCTCAAGTAAAGGCCCATTCACATCTAGAGCAATAACTATAAAGATAACTATAATTATAAAAAGATTTAAATCATTCTAAGTCAGTAGAGTGTCTGCGTTCCCACTAACAAAAACATCCCAAACTATAACTATAATTATATTTTTGGATCGAGTGATTTTTTTGGATGCAGGGACAACGATAAAACATTTTCAACCAATTAAATTAAGGTTGTAAGAAAGAAGGGGGCGGAGCTTTGCGGTAGCTCACTGCAGTGATGCTTCATGTGCTGAGAAATTTGTCACAGATATTGTAGTGTGAATGCTTCAGCTACAATATATAGTTATAGTTTATAGTTAGCATTGTAGATGTCAACGGGCCTCAAGACTCCTCTAAAATGCTTTCTGACAAACATTTCCGGAGGGCGTCAAGAAGAAGAAGAAGGAGAAGAAGATGAAGACGACGACGAAGAAAAGAAACAGGAAGAAGAAACGCACTGGCAGAGCGTTAGCAGCTCTAAGCGGCGAGCGTGTCTGGCTTTCACGTCTTTGTTAGCGTTACCCCCTGGGCTGAGCTCACGTACGGCTGCTGTATCCAGAAAGTTCTCATGCCTTGACCACCAGCCGAGCCGCAGATATATGAGAGGAGAAACCACACACCGAGCCCGGCGGGGCGAGAGCTGCGGCGCACCGGGGAGGCTCGCCGCACGCCTCTCCAGAGAGCAGCCGGGTCCTGCAGGCTCCTCCTGAGACTCCTCACACACCTTCCCCCGAACGGAACAAAGAGGAGACATCAAAGGGAGACTAATACAGCGAAAGGAGAAGGGGGGGGAAACTAATGATGGCTGAAGGGATGGAAAAATAATTTGCTGAATTATCCCTAATTTTTTTTTATATATTGGGCGTACAGATGTAGGGCTTAAATCAGAGCGCTGTAGGCCGCAAGCACCACCTGCACACCGAAAAATAAAGGTGCTGAAAATGGTTCTTCGGACTGATGGATAGAAGAACCATTTATACCACAGAAGAAGAAACTTTCAGATTCTTTAAAGAACCATTTCTGCACTTGTGTTTTTGTTCATCTGCCCTTGTATAGCCTTATTTGCAATTGCAGAATATATACTATGGAGGGGTTTGGTTATTTTCCACATTTCTGCCATCACCCACCATCCAATAACTAAGAATTTTAATATTTTAATAGGAAAATGGTTCTTGAAGGGTTCTTGACCAGAAATGGTTCTTATATTGGACCATTTTCGATTCCAGTGCGCACCTTTATTTTTCTGTGTGATGCAGTTCTGATGTTGCTTATGCATATATGCACTCACCCTCTGATCGTGGTTGATCGTGCAAAGGAACTAATATCCTGTTTATATGCACTTGGCTCCCATTGATTTACCACTCCCCCCACCCCCACCCCCCTCCCCCCCCCCCCCACGGTGCCAGCCTGGGCCCACCCAGTTATAGCCAGTGAAAGACTCCAACACTAATCATCTGTCTGAAACCTATTGATCAAGAAGAAGAAAAAACGCGGTAGTGTTTTAACCAGATCCCGCTGCACTGGACGGATAGTACATACTCAGTCTGTTCCTCTCTCTCTCTCTCTCTTGTTATCACCCCCCCGTCTCTCCTGGTCTCTCTCCCTTTCTATGGCTGAGAGCGAGCTGTTGGAGAAAACTGGGAGCGATGCGTAACATGGGAGCGACTTTGAACCGAACAGCGGGAGGTCAGCGCGGGAGCGGAGAGAGCGGCAGGGAAAACAACAAATGGAACAGATGAAGCTGAAACAACAGACTCTGCCCACATCACTTTGGTGGTTGGCAGGTGCCCACTGGCACAGCTCTGTCAGCGCCCCCCTCGCTTCTTCTTCTTCTCGTCCTTTGTGTTATGTGTCACTTAATGTTCACACACCACTGTATGCCATATCAAAGGCTCACGCAGCGTATGAAAAACAAACACCCAGATCCGCGGTGACGAGACAAGCGGCATCATTATTCCAAGTTGAATTTCATCTCACGTTCTGTATATGGATTTTAAAGTCGAGAGGAAACGGCATTTCGAGAGTATCTAACTTCCGTATCGTGACGTATTTCCGAGTGAAACAGGAAAGACAGGCGGGACGTAACGTTGGGAGGAATTTGATTTGAACGTTGAAAAGTGGGCGTGTCATAACACCCGAAGACACACCGAAGTACCGTGCTGTTGCTAGCTAGCTAACTAATGAATCTTAGCCTCTTAGCTCTGTGCGCTAAACGTTGAAGATTGATTGATGGGTGGATGTCATGATATTATTGGTTGAAATTAGTTACGGGCATGCTTACGTAAGCACACGGCATATTTTGTTTTACAGGAAGAAAACATGATTGAATTTTGATATAAGAATACAATGAAATTGATTTTTGGTAATTTTTTTGGCATATATTGTTAAATAGGTGCACAGTATGACCGGGGATGTGATCTAAAAGGGTTAAAAAGGCATTTTTCATTTCATCTCATCTTTAAAGGTCAATGTTTGCCCGCGCCAACCTGCATATGGAAAGTTTCCTTATCAATTATCTAATAGTAACACTAGTCTAGTCAAATATGCAGAGCTTGTTTGCATGGTTCTTCCCAAAGACCCTACCCGGGATTTAACTTCACCAAAAGCCGTGTTTACTGACTAAAGGCTTTGGTTTGGAGAGCAAATAAGGAGGCGCCGGGGTATTTTCCCGTTTCAAGCTCAAATGCAAACTGTCATTCAAAGTGCGCGTGTGTACAGTCCCGGCCCTGAAGTTGACAAGTTTAATTGAATTAGACCTGTAGTATCAATATCAATAAATAAACGCTGAGTAAAACATTTCACTATTTGCCTGGAAGATTTGCAGTGTTTTGGATCAAAGTCAAACACTCCCTGATTTATTATTTCAACACCAAGTGCCTCTGCGATCTTTTTAAATTATTTTAAATTATTGCTTGCATTGCTCCGTCTGAATGCCATTGATCTGACACTGTGTGGGAGTGCGGTGACGGGTGTTAGACGCTGTGTTTCCTCGAGGCCTCTGTGTGTGTGTGTGTGTGTGTGTGTGCGTGTGTGTGTGTGTGCGTGTGCGGTGAATGATTAAAGAGGAGCGAGTGAGAACGAGCCACATCAAAGTGTCAAATTTTGGTACTTTTGTTCAGCTTGTTGAAGAAAGCGACATAGTGGAAAGGAGGGGTAAAGAGTTAGAAAGAGAGTGAGAGAGAGAGAGAGAGAGAGAGAGAGAGAGTGACAGAGAGGAGGAGGAGGAGAAGAAGAAGAAGAAGAAGGGTGATGGAGGTGGAGGGACAGGCGGGAGAGGGCAAACACACGGCCAGCTCATCTCTCATGTAATCCCCTGGAAACACAAAAAAAAGTGGCAGAGAGAGAGAGAGAGAGAGAGAGAGAGAGAGAGAGAGAGAGAGAGAGAGAGAGAGAGCCGTAGCAGGAAATGACAGGCGATAAACAGGCTCGGCCGCAGCCTCCATTACCCGTCATTACACCGCTCACCGTGGGACAGGACGCCGTTTTCGAATGCTGCGGACATCCGCCGAGAATAAGGGGCCCGAAATTATTACAGACGTCTCATAAATAGATGTGTCATATCTGTCCAATCACCGTCTGCGGGGAATTCGTGAATTGCCTGTCTCTGGTCATTTGCAGCCAAATCTCTGAATGGCCTCTTCATCTCCTCATTTTGTTCCTTTTGATGAAAACGGAAATGGTTTCTATTTATTTTCATTGTAGAAAGATATTTTGTGTGAAATATAGCATCATGTGTGTAGCATTCAGGGCAAAAACACTGGGATACAACATACATATATAGACCTGCGTGATATAATGGAATCAAGAAATGTAGATGAATTATTTTGCAGATTTTCTTTTACTTTTATCGCCGATCTGGTCTGTATTTGATTGGCTGATGGCCATGAAGAGTAGAAAAGAGTTTCTGAGGTGTTTTCATATTCTGCGGCTTGGGAACGGCCGGAGGGAACGGCTCCAGCAAGTTGAGGAATTTGACAAGATAAAACCAGAACATAAACATCAAACTCTCTTTTTTTGTTGTTTTTTTTGAAAACACTATCAACCGTTTGACCTCCATATTAGTCTTAGCAAGTGGGGGGTGTGTGTGGGTGTGTGTGTGTGTGGGAGGGGGGGTGGGGGTGGCGGTTCTTGGGAGGGAAATTGCTTCTCATTTTTCACTGTACCCTTTTGTTTTACTGGAGCTGTGCTGGGGATATGACTGTGCACTCCTTTATCGTGTCTGAAGAGGAAAAAGAAAAATCACCCCACCGAGAACAATAGCTGCTGAAAAGTGACAGAGAGAGAGAGAGAGAGAGAGAGAGAGAGAAAGCGAGAGAGAGATGAAATGGCAGTCCCCGAGATGGATGACAAGAAATTCCATCTCTCTGCTTGCTTTCCCTTTTTATTTTTTTTTTTATTTTTTTTTTTTGTCTGCTGGAAAATATGACCCAGCTAAAAGCATTCACATATTCTCTACTCTTCAGCTTTTTGTTTGTGTAATTGCTTAAGTGCAGCCAATTACCATATGCTAGCGGAGGAAGAAAATCACGCACAATACATGTGAGTAAGCACTGAGAGACAAGGACTAAATGCACCTTCATTTGGTAGCAATTTTTATACAAAATAGTGCAATTAAGACCCCATTCGTGTGACAGTAAACAGCTTAAAATCTCTCTTTGTCTATTCTGTAATGGAAATAAGATGCAATACCACATCTACCGTAATTTCTTCCGACAACTCGTGAAATGTTTGCTTATCTTTAAGGCTTTGCTTGTTTTTCACGCTGTCAAAATGCATATTTAATTAATTTAAAGCATTTTTGTGTTCTTGAAAAAAAAAACTCTGAAGTATGGTAAAGCTTGTTCTGCTGCCCTGCACGTTACAGCTTTTTTTTTTTGCAGTCAAAAAAGTCTAGATCGATCCTGGTCTGATCCTATTTATAATGACACTTTTTGTAGCACTTGCACTGTATGATTAGGTAATTGGGAAACAATTTAAAGTCAGTGGTAGTTAGTGCCACTCCGCTCTGCTGGGTGGAGTTACACAAACTGACCCGCAAACACGTTGCTCCAATCCCAACAAAGCCTTCCTCCTCACAGCTGGCTTCAAGTCGTTTGCTGCTTTAAAGAATCCTTGCAGACTTTTCCTTCCCCCCTTTCCTTCGTCTGGCATGAGGCAAGGTAATGCTACTCACTTTCTGATATGTTAAACCAGAAGAGGGAGTATTGTTGCACTAGAGGAGCCACAGCAGCAGCAGCAGCTTCCTGATCTCCTCCATCCCTGCCTTCCAAGTTACCTACCACACACACACACTGCCTCATGAAGCCGAGCTTACCCAAACAATACAAGAAAACAACTGGACCGGCATACATCAAGACTCTGGGAGTAAATGTGCTGATGTGGATCAGTGGCCTTTATCCTTAAAACATCAAGGAATTAGAGGGCTGATCTGCAGGCAGTGCTCTAGTCTTTCGGATAAACTATTCACTGTGATCTTAAAGGCAAATGCTGAACTCTTGAAGCTTATTTTGTTATGCCCTTTCTTTCCCTACAATGCAGAGTGACAGAGAAAATTGGAAAGAAATAGAGGGGATGACATACAGCCACAATTCGGACAGATTTTAACCATCAAAGTCACAAATACATGGTACACACTAGCTGTTTGAGGCACCACGGTGTCCCAGGACCGCCACTCTCCAGCTGAAAACAGACGACCACTGCTGCACTTATGAACAATTCATTCCTTTGCTGTCATCGTTAAACAGCTGCGGCAGCAATAACGGGAAATCGCCCAAGTCCCGTTCTGAAAGACGTGACGACGGAGCTGGAACGCGTGGCACCAATCGCCTAAATGTACAGGCTGGCTGTGTGTGTGTGTGTGTGGACTCTGGGATATTTAATAAATATTCGCCCTGGACTACGGTTGCCGCTGAGTGTAGCCCTTCCGATTGTCTGAGCATGAGAGTGTTTTTTTTTCCTTCCTGTGTCTGCGCTCGTCCTCCCGGTCTCTCTGTAGCCTCGGTGCCACGGTCATTATCTGTGGAGGACAGAAAAATAAACACAGAGGCCAGATTGCCATCGACTGTGAAGCCAGACAGAGGCCTTGAGAGGAGGGAAGGGGACGGAATTGGAAATGAAAAAAATCCAACAGCAGAGCGGAGAATACGGCGAGATATATAACAAAAAAGTTTGTTCAAAAAGTGTTACGGATCAAATTTCTGCCTCGCCAAAACCCGGCGCGTCGGTCCTTTCCTAATAATTCAGGTGTGGCCTTTCCTAAAGCCCAAAGAAAGATTGTGGACCATAAAAGAGAAACATGGCCTCTTGTTTTGCAGGCTTTGTTTACCTCGTTTCCTCGCTGGCTATAAAGCACAGAGAGTGATGTGTCTGTCGATGCGGCGTCGGTATGTAGGGGGGAGCGAGGCGGATAGAGGTGGAGGAGAGGGGGGGGAAAAATCACAACAACAAATAGGAAGTGACACGCAACTGTGCGGACGGACGTGTGCACACATAAACACCCACTCACACACACACACACACACACACACAGTCATGCACGAACTCACAGACAACCGTTTACTCACTTGTTCCCCTCACAAACACACACACTGCAAAAAATGACAAGCTGTCCAGTGATTTTAACTTGTTTCCAGACCTATCAAGCTTATTTTGTGATATTTTTAGTCAAATTACCTCACTGCACTGGCAGATAATCTTGCTGGTTTCAATCAATTTCACTTGCCGATATGACTTTTTTCAAGAAATCATCATAAAACAACAAAGAAAATCTAGAAACAAGAAACTTTCTCCAAGATAATTTCACTTTCACCAAGTAAATGTCCCGAAACAAGTCATATTATCCAGAGAAAAAGGTCAAATTTGTTTTTTTCAAATTTGTTTCTCTCTAAAAAAAATCCCCAAATAAGCTTGAAAAGTCTGGATGCCTTTTGGAGAGGCAGGATGGCGTCTGTCAGTGCGGCGGGGCGGCGGGCTTAGTGTGCTCCGCGGTGTGTGACCGCCACTGGCTCAGCCACTTCGCAGTGTGTTTGCAGTGCTTATCTGAGTCAGGGGCCGGGTCAGGAGGGGTCAGCGCTCTTATTTGCCATGCTGATAGACTGGGTAATGAGAAAAGCTCCCAACACAGAAGCCGCACTCGCCCGCAGGAGCACACACTCCGTCGCATGTTACCGTGCATTCCTCCACCGACTCCGTCCTCGTTCATTATCAGGTGGGTAGTTGGGGCGGTGAAGCTTTGCCCAAACGCAGACTTCCCCTCAAATGAATAGAAGAAGAGATGAAAGAGGAAAATCAAAGTTTAAAGTCAGAAGGGAGCGGCGTTTCAGTTGTGTATTTTTTTGGTTGAAAATGGATGTTGGGGTGGGACATAACATGGGGAAGGGCCTGTTCAGAAGTGTTCAGAAGTTTAAAAATGATTTGTGTATAATCTTGAGCTGTGTCACAAATTTCAGATTCTTCAAAATGAATAAATTCCAGGTGTCTTAGGAAAAGAAAACAGGGTTTTGGGGGGTGAACACCCAAAAATGCGCCGCCATACCATGTTGCCACTTTGACATTTGTCAAGTTACAAGTTTTATGATGATGTTAAAAAATGTATGATTGTGTTATTTGCTGGAATTTTTCTGTACACCTACTGGTGCACCAAAACTACTAAAAATATGCTGTTTTCCAGTAAGTAAAATTATTGGGATTTTTTGTTTTTTTCCTAATTAAATGTTCAATATAGGCGCAGATTATGACAAATTCGTACAATTAACAAGGTGAAAAGGTCATTTCTCATTTCATTGTAACTTTAAAAACTCTTTTCACTTTTTTCTAAGAGACAAGTGCCTTTGATTTTTCCTTTTGTTTCCAAAAGGAGAGAGGGAAGATGAATAGGGATTGATTTTACGTATTATAAGAGAGCTGGCAATTCAAAAACATCTGGCGCGGTAATTAAGCTTTACATTCTAATCCTCAACGTATGTTTATTCTTTGGTGTGATGGCATTGAGTTTAGCGATGATGACAGTGTTGATGATGACAATAACAGTGATGGTGATGATGATAATTATGATTGTAACAGTATTGGCGTATTGTTTTGCTCCCTCTGCACTCCAGCCTACTATGAGTACCTCCACATGAAGCCGGGCAGCCTTCCTCCTCTGTGCTAATTAGTATTTAAAGGGGAAGCAAGTCAGAATGTATGCTAAGGTGCTGCTTTGCCTGTTCACACACTACCAGTCAAAAGTTTGGACCCCCCAGATTGAATGTATTATGTTTCTCATTCTCTTCAAGCCATTCTGATCTAAAGGCTTCTGCTTAAATGCTTGAAATGTGTTTCTTAGACAAATATAAATAGTGAAGTTGATCCTATGTATGAATTTCTTTCCAAAGCCTTTTGCCTTTCCATCAAGGCAAAGGGCGGCTACTTTAAAGAATCTGAAATATAAGATAGTTTTGATTTGTTTAACACTTTTTTGGTCACTGCACAACTCCATTTGTGTTATTTCACAGTTTCGATGTCTTTACTACTATTCTAAAATGTGGAAAATAGTAAAAAATAAAGAAAAATGTGTGTGTCGAAACTTTTCACTGGTAATATACTCTGTCAATTCACGCTATAACTCTCCCTCATTCCTTCCTTTGTCCTTTTTTTTCTGCCACAGCCTGGAAAACAGTTCGGTCTCTGCTCAGCTTAACTGCGATTCATTTCAACATCTTTCCATTTTGACTTCCCTCTCTTCTCCTTTACAGAGAACGTGCGTATCCTCTTCCATGTTGATAATTCCCTTTCTCACCTTTTACTTACCTTACCGTTCGATTTTAACCTCCTCCGACCGGCCCCCGCTGCCTCCTCGTCCTCCTCTTCTCTCCCTCCTTCCCTCCTTCTCTCTGGTCCAGTGATGTGTGCGATGGGTTTAGAGGATATACAATCCCGATCCTGACTTGGACAAACAGCATTCCTTCCATCCCTGTGGTCCACCTCTGGGGGATGTTTGAGCCTGGTCAACCTAATCCCGCAGGCTGGCTTCACTTCAGCCTGTATCATACACCACTCCTCTCTTTACACCCTCCATATACCTCTTTTTCTCCTCTGCTGCAGGGCCGATAGTGATCCAAAAGCATCATGGGTGAGGGGAAGCTTACAGGAATGTGTAGTCCGTCCCTGTGGGTGGATAATGTACTGTGTATAATTGCTTGAGACTTGACTTGATGCATGAGAAGACTTGGGACTTGACTCTGACTTGTACTCTGATGACTTGAAAAGGTTTCTAAAGTCTTGACTTGAGATCTTGTGTTTGTGTAAATGACTCAGATTGAAAGTGATGAGATTTGTTCCAGCAGACGACTGAATTTAAATTCTGTTTTCTGAATTTGTATGGAATGATTGGATTTATTGAAGTTGAAACTGATTATAGAAATCAAACTCATGATGCTCTTACCAAGTTTGTATCCTTTAAAGTCCATTAAAGTCTTAGATATTTAGTTTTCTTTAAGATATTAAATCGATACTGGACTCTTGATTTGTTCTGACTTGACTTGCTGTTCTACATTTAGACTTGGGACTTGTGCCTCAAGACTTGAGACTGACTTGGGACTCCAGCAAAGTTGACCTGGTCACACCTCTGTGTACTGGCAAATCCAACTTGTGTCTTGTAACTGTAGTTTTCTCATATCGTTGCTGTGGAGTGAAAACGAATCTCCAAATTGTCAGGAACTAAGAAAAACAGCCTTGCTTTGTGGTTTTGTGGTTGATGACAATGCATTTTGACATTATCCAATGGGTTTTTGAAAGGGGTTTCGTAAGCCCAGCAGGTCGGAGAATTTCTCAACCCATAGAGAAGCATGCAATCCTTCAATTAAAGCGGAAAAATGAAAATCACCAAAACTGGAGTTACGAGGTTTTCACTCGACAGCAGCGATGGAATCCTCCGACTGCAGTTTTCCTTTTCTGTTTATCCTGAGCTTGATAATTGTCTTCGCTCGTCTCAGACTTAACAGCGTGCTTATGTTTTCCTTTTGCAGAGAGAGTTATAGTAAGTCTCGCCACTTGAGATGCAGCAGTGTTTGCAGTAAAACAAGTGTTCACTTGAGGCCATAGTGAGTAGGCCTACTTACAGCGCCATCCATTTTACATGCAATGAATTTCACATAATGTATAACAACAATTCCCCCTCCCCCCCCTCTCATTCTCCTCTTCTATTCCCTCCGCTCTCCTCTCTTTCTCTTTCCATCTCCGCCTCTTCCTTTGGGGAAATCTCAGCCGCTCTATCCATCACCCTGGCCAGTGTCACTGTGTCTCCCCTCGCGTAAGCAATAACAGCGCTAACGGCGCTAACACTCGCCAACCAAAGCCCCCCGCTCGTTCAATCACCCCGATACGAATCTGCTTAAAACTCGGGCCGTCCAGCGCTCGGCCAAATCCATCAGCGCGGGCTTAAGATCAGTGGCACGTACGGCGCTGATAAGACGTTCTCTGTGGTCAGGGCCTCTGATGAGGAGCAGAGGAGCAGAGGAACAGCCGCTGCTGGCTGGATGGCTATCTGGAGCACTTGGAAAGTTTAAAAAAAAAAAGAAAGAAAGAAAGAAAGAAAGAAACACAGTGGTAAAGGACGAGAGCCGTTAAAAAAATACTTGTGGTTGCTTGTTTTCGCCGTTGTGGGAGCCGAGCAGAAGGTTTCACGTGACGGAGGCAGCGGATGGTTTTGTCGCAGATTGCACAACATGACATGTCTCTTGATTTGTTAGTGGACTGAGAGCTAAATTGGATGTGTGCCCTCGTTAGCTGCTGCTGTCTGTGTCTTCTGTGTCCTGTGTGCTCTTATTCCCCATGACCATGAGAGTGAACACCAGTCAAAAGTTTGGATGTACTATGCTTTTCATTCTTCTGATCTAAAGGCTTCTGCTTAAATGCTTGAAATGTGTTTCTTAGACAAATATAAATAGTGAAGTTGATCCTATGTATGAATTTCTTTCCAAAGCCTTTGCCTTTCCATCAAGGCAAAGGGCGGTTACTTTAAAGAATCTAAAATATAAGATAGTTTTGATTTGTTTAACACTTTTTTGGTCACTGCATAATTCAATTTGTGTTATTTCACAGTTTTGATGTCTTTACTGTTATTCTAAAATGTGGAAAATAGTAAAAATAAAGAAAAATGTGGTGTGGCTGGTAGTGTGTGTGTGTGTGTGAGGGGAGCGGTTGGATTTTGCTCCCCTCTACGACACCATTAAGCTGTATGTGTGTGGCGAGCATGTGCATCCTATGTGTGCAAGTGTGTGTGTGTGTGTGTGTGAGGTATGTATACACTGGATTAGCAGTGCCAGCTAAACCCACAGTGCTGAGAAAACCGGAGAGAGCTCAAGGACAGGTAGTCCATAATGGAGTGTGTGGCTGTGTGAACCCAGCCTCCGCAGATGGTGGGGGTCAGGGGAGCGAGGGCCTACTGGGACGAGAAGCCGGGGCCTTGATTAAGCACCGGGCCCGCTGCAGGGGCGCCGCAGAGGGGGCCGCGTCAAGGAGCCGCGCCTGCTGCGGTTCTGCTCCGCGGCCTCTCTCCGCTCCCCTCCGGAGGTTTTACGTGTGAGCGGGGGTGAGGCTGGGGGGAGCGGAGGAGAGAGGGAAGAGAGAGCAGGGGCGGCGGAGGAAATGGTTTTGGAGATAGCAACACCTAAAAATAACTTCATAGCGAAACACAAAGTTGACTTTTGTTCTTATCGGGAAAGACTCACAAAGAGATGCTATACGGGAGATAGACCGGCAGCCAGGGATGAAGGGCGGAGATGAGCAAAACAAGAGGTGAAAGGTCAGGGGACGGGACAGAAGAGAAGGGCAGATATAAAGAAATGGAAGATAAAACAGATGAAGAGGGAATGGTAGAAAAAAAGAACGGCAACCATGTGAGCTTAGGGTCTGATAAAGGCCTTTTCTGCGTCTCTGCAGGTTGACGGTGAACCCGTGCGGAGCGGACGCAGCTGCGGCGGCACGAGGAGAAAAACCCGTCACTCCGAAATGAGATTCCGTTTCTCCTCTGACATCCTAATCCCTTTGATCCGGGGCCCTATCTCCCCCGCCGCATCTCGCCCCGCCGCAGGAACGCCAGGTCTCCACCGCCGCGGTGAGGATCGTAAATAAACATCCTACCCTCGCCTGTCCTCTGCCGCCACGGCCTCAAAGCACATCAGAAATTATTCACTCGCTCATCTATCTTTCACATCCAAAATGAATAAAAGAGCTAGGTTGTTATCTGCTCTCGGTCTTCCCTGAGACATCTCCGCCCCATCGCACGGTTTTAGTTTTCCTAATCTCTCCGCTCTGATTTCTTTATGGCGAACCGCAGCCTCTCGCATTCTTCCGCTCTGATAGGGCAATCTGCTTTATTTAATAATTCACAAGGCAATCTACCTGTGTTGCGGTTTGTGGACGAGCATATGCGGCTGAATCGAGGGAATAAATACAAATAGATCTGCACTCATGGGAGGGGAGCGGACGTTTTTAGGACGGAGACATATCTATTTCCGCGTGGTATAGCACGTAGAAATATAGGATAATGAGATTCATTGCTCTTAAAGATGTTCAATGAAAGTTTTAGCCCGTACCGTTGGAAAAAACTTTTTATCGAAAGTAAGATGTTTTTTCCAACATGCATGAGCTCGCCCCAAGTGTGTTGAGGGCGAGCGGTTGAAAGAGCCTTGCATAGTTTCGTGCTTTTCATTGATTGGTTTATACTCGGTGAGCAAGCCAACTGGATTCTCTGTTGTAATTTAACAAGCTAATTACTTGTCATTCAAGTGAAGGGGGCCTTGCAGCTCTGCCAAGCCGCGGAAATTAAAGCGAAAGTGCGGTTCGTGCTGGAAAATGAATGTAAACAATGCAACAGCAAAGGCTATTGTGAAAATAAAAGTTCTGAAGGCTTTATGAGGGGGGAACAAATGTATTGTAGCTTGCAGATGAGGCGACAGCAACATGCACGGTGTCTGTAAGAGTGAGAATTTGGAATATGAACAAATGAACAGATTCTGGGGAAAAATCCAAAACACAAATGCCTATACATTGTGCCAAGGACCTTGTTGTACAGTATGTGAATGCTAAGAGCTCTGAATAGTGCTGATCATTTTGTCTGGTGCTGGAGAAAGCATTGAGTCACCGTCCTTCGGTCGTATAACTAAGAGGCGCTGCACAGTTCTGCTACTTTTATTGCACATGAGACAATAACACTTCAAAGTGGGCTGCATGATTGAAACTATTACAGATGCTTTCAAACAATGTCTAAGCCTCAGTTATGGCGTGGCTGGTGGCTGTGGGACAAATATGTGTGTGCTCAAGTAAAATAGAGCCTGTGTGTGTGTGTGTGTGTGTGTGTGTGTGTGTACAGTATAGGCCTAGGCTATCAAAGGCTATAGGACAAAGCACATTGTCTCTTTTCTCTTCTATACACAGAAAAATAAA